>NW_019733375.1:126996-166483 GCF_002891405.2 Cryptotermes secundus
TAGTCTTCAAAATGAAATTACACGCGTAATTCATTCAATTACCGTCGACGAACTGCAGAGAGTGTCGCGTAATTTATTTGTGAGATGCGCGGCATGTTTGCAAGCAGAAGGAGGTCACTTTCAGCACCTGTTATAAACCACGGTAAGTTATCTTTTTACTGTATTCTTATAAATGTGTGCATGTAGAGCAACTGATGGACGGAGACTCAGCGACACCACTACACTCACGCTATCGGGGAACGGCACTGCAGTCGCGGGGAGGAGTTGCATCCGTTCTGCGGTGGTATGACTCACGGCAAATTGCAGCCGCGGCGCGCACTTGATTGTACGCACTGTATATAGTGTTTGTATTTCTCCTTTTCTGTCCCTACTATTCTGTGGAGTGTGAAGACGTTTTGATCAGCCATATGTTCAGAGTTTGCAATTCACTTGTACTGGCAAGTTTCAGTGTTGTGTTCCTGTTCATGTTAAAGCCATTTCCTGACTCACCATTGTACCCCCTTACCCTTGCCCATGACAGCTGGCCCGCTTATTCAGCACTAGTTCTGCCTGTGGTCATCATTTCCATTTTAGACCTATGTGGCCAGTAACAAAAAGACCAGTTTTGCAGATTATATTATTGCTCATGTGACTTCTGTCTGATTTTGTTCTTTCTGCTTGGGGTATCCAGTTCTTGTGAAGGATTGTGAATTCCATTATTGGTGAAATTTGAAACTCTTTTGTTGTATTTGAATTCCATTATAGTTAAGAAATGTGTAGAGTGCTCCACATCTTATGCAACATCTGATATTAATCTTGATGTCATTAAAAAATGTAATTCTCTTGTTTCTGAGAATAATAAGGGTTTAAATATTTTTTTATGATCTCCGGACAACTGGGAACACCTAGGCATAGATGCTAGGACAATGTTAAAATGAATAACAAAGAAACAAAGTGAGGAATGTGAACTGGATTCATTTGGTTTAGGATAGGAACCAGTGAGAGGTCCTGTGAACATGACGTTGAGCGTAATTCACAAAATATTTATCATCACTATCTGCATTCAGTATAGTGACTGGTTACGGGTTGGAGTTCCAGTCCTGGTAGGAGCAAGATTTTTCTCCTCTCTACGTTGTCCAGATTGGTTCTGGGGCCCACCTAGCCTCCTATTCAATGGCTATTGGGGACTCTTTCCCTGGGGGTAAAAGGCCCAGGGTGTGAAGCTGACCACTTACCTCCAGCTAGTGCTGAGGTCAGTAATACATGGACCTATATGTCTACTGTTCCATGAGTCTTCATGGTGTGGTGCTTGATTATTTAGGCACAGGGACAACTTTACTTACCATCATCATCATCATCATATGCCCTTACAACCCATTGCAATCCTAGGGTTACTTGGATGTGGTCTCTCTCTTCTCCCTTCTGGGTGATAATAAAAAAGCTTACTCTGAATTGTGAATTGGCATTCCTAAGATGTGTTAATTATCGTTTTGTTGACATTCATTTATTTTTTCACAGTGATCAAATACATTTAGTTCCTGAACAATATCCGCATTCCTGCTTTGGTATATTTTTCGATAGCCTTTACAGGTCTCAGAAGCCACAATTCAACAGCTGCAGTTTGTTCCAGCTACTTTTCTTTAAGTTAGGGTTCCAGCGCCCACTTTCATGAAGAAGCAATTATAAGCCATTGCTTTGTAGAATTTTATTATTGTTTCCTGTCAGCTGTATGAAGAAATGTATGTTTAATTGTTCTGCATATATAGCTAAACCTTTGTAATTTATTCTGGATATAATTTGAGAAAGAAACTAGTGAAATGCTACATTTGGAGCATTGCTTTATATGGGGCTGAAACTTGGACACTTAGGGCAGTAGATCAGAAATATCTGGAAAGTTTCGAAATGTGGTGTTGGAGAAGGAAGGAGAAAATCAGTTGGACCGATTATGTGAGAAATGGAGAAGTGTTATTTAGAGTCAGTGAGCAGAGGAATATCCTACACGAAATAAGAAAACGAAAGGCTAATTGGATTGGTCATATCTTACGCGGTAACTGCCTTCTAAAAGAAGTTATTGAAGGAAAGATAGAGGGGCGGATAGAAGTGACCAGAAGACGAGGAAGAAGACGTATGAAGATGCTGGATGACCTTGGCGACAGAAGAGGATATTTCCATTTGAAGGAGAAAGCTCTAGATCGCATCAAGTGGAGGAACTGTTTTGGAAGAGACTGTGGACCTGTCGTCTTGACAGATTACTGATGAATGAATGAATGAATGTTGCTACTGCCCAGTTGGCAACCTAAATAATTAAAAGTGTCCAACTTGATTGACCATGTTATTATTTACTGCTGTTTATATTCTTATGAATGTTTTTCCTTCCTTGTGTCCTATTCTCTGTTAATTATGTCATTGTGAAGACGGTCTGTACAAGAGTGACCTTAATTAATGCCGCTTTGCTCTTCTGTTTGAATATGTTCACCTGTATTATTTGTTCTGTTTTATATTGTAGCAGCTGTTTAGTAGGCTTGTGCCTCTGTAGTTAGAGCAGTCTGTTCCGCTGCTTGTTTGAAATAGTGGAAATATCACTGCTTCTGCCTAATGATCATGTATGAAACCAGGTTTACAAAAGGGAGTTCTCTTATTTGTACAACTTTGTAGCATTGGCGTCAGGGGATTTGCATTATGTTCAGTTTCAACTGATGTCGTTCTAATTTTTCGTTCACTTCTCCATAATCATTGTTACTATTGTTCCCATTGGTGTGAAGGTGTTTGATGCTGTCGTGCTGTGTCTTCTTCTATTTTATTTAATTCCTTGGTTGAGGCACCGTGCTACAAGCCGGAAGGTAGCAGCCGAACAGAAGTAAACCCTTCACGCGACACGTGTACTGTGTGCATCCAGATGTTTTGAAAGTTCCTAGATGATGCCTCGGATTCCCATGTTTATATCACGCCAATTTGTAATGTCATCTCTACACGGCTCCAAATGCTTCATGTGGAAACAGAAAAGGATCATCTTAATAACGCGTTTTTGATGGCTCTGATGCGCCTGCGTGAGTGTCGCGATGCGGAACTGGCGTGTGAGTTGGGTGGCCAGCCACTTAAGGGGTAGAGTCATGGCATGGCTTCATTCTGCTTCGTCCGCACACCAACGCGTTAGCAATGTCTGCAGGTAGAGTTCCCCTCCAGTAGCGCACCAATCAGTCGCGCTTTTGTGGTAAATGCTACATTTGTGTTCCTTCTTACAGGAAGAGTTTGGAAAAGCGCCTTGATCCTGGCGTTTATTCTTCCCAGCATTGCAGTTCGTGGATTGGGTGAGTGGATTTTACTGATATTTATTAAAGCATCGCATAATATTATGATTCTCTGGGTTATGACACCCTGCAGTCTGGTAGATAGGTACCGACGTTTCGGAAGAACACAGTCTCCTGAAGGTGGAAGAATTATGTTCCTCCGAAACATTGGTACGAGACTACACTGTGTCGTAAACTTAGGGCCGACGTAACGCTGCCCAGGAAGCGACATGGTCCCCCCCCCCAGTCAGTTAAAACCAATCGTCTTTCGCAGAATTTAGTCACAGTATCGTGAAATTCCCACATGCAGACGAATGCCGTAAATTTTATCCTGAATCTTACATTGCTGCATAAGATGTTTAGATTAAAAGGCAAAGCTATCCCTGTAACAGGCCGTGGAGGTCCATAGCGTTGTCAGCCTTACGCGCCGGCCACCCTTTACCCCCCAGGAAGACTCCTGGTACTCATTTCTGTTAGAGACTGATTCGACCCAAGGGTCAACATGCAGCTGGAAGGATTAGGTCAATTTAAAACTCCAGTAACCTCATTGTGACTCGAACCCGCGACCTTCGGCTTGGATCATAGCCCCTCAACAAAAACAGTGTAGGAGGATAATAGTATGGCGTAACTTGTTCCCTTAAATTGCAAGTTCCCAATCTGGTTAGATTTGAGGTTCTCACAGCGGTACTATGAGGGTTGTAATGCCGTGTAGTTCGGAAAGGGTTTTTGTTGGTTTCTTGCTTGTCTTGTTATCTACCATGAAATTGGAGGCTATATGTTCCTCCGAAACGTCGAGCTGAATGCGGCTTTACACCACAGAAGACGGCACTTTTCTGATTTAGTATTTGTATTTCCCTTATCAGTTCATTTTAATTAAAACTTTCCGTCTCTCCGGGCATTCGCGGCTCCCACTTGGGCATGCTACTCATAATGTAGAGTGTTCAGTTTGTTACAAGTGCATTTCATCGAACACTTTTCTTGTACAACAACAAGTATTTCTATTTTATGAGACGAGGCATTTTATGTGCCATGAGGCATTGTTTGTAGAGATCTTTGGGCTTAATTTGAATATACAGAGTTTATTGAACGGGTGCAAGTCAAAATTAAATTCAGTTCACGCCTTTAGTTGGTAAGACCAGGTTTTATTGAAATTAGTCTCCTAGTTTCTGAGATGAAACCTGTGGACGGAGAAGAGAACACCTGAATCCTCATTGTGGGCTTGTATCTGGTGTTTTCGGCTCGAAAGTTGATGCTTATATTAGCCCCTCCATGACCACCTGTCTGTGACAGTTGTAGAACAGACGGACGGCTCTTCATGAATTTTTCTGGAGAGGTATACTTATATTTATCTATAAATTCCAGTTTTGTTTAAAATCGAACAATAACGGGCACTTTATATAAATACCTGCTTGAGTTTCTCCTCGCATCTTGAACGTAAGTTAAGCATACGCATGAAATATTGTCGCATGTCTGCTGAAAGCCAGAATTGTGAAGTCAGAAGAGAGCCATTACTAGGGAACGGCTCTGCAAACACGCCCATTGGTAGGCAGTGGCTCAGCAGCCATACGCATGCAACAATAGAAGAACTGTTGGAAGTGGTGTTTTCTGTGCGGTGACAATATTCATCGGGTGTTTTGTGTTGCTTTACAGCGCCATCAGTATCTGAGATTGTATAGCGTCTAATGGTGGGATGGGTGGTGAATGCTGAGTTGGAAAGGGTTTTGATCGATGTGATCGTGTCCTAATTGTGGTACCATCCCGAGATTTGTGTGGAAGGAATGAGGAAAACCGCGAAAAGCTCAACGAGGACAGCCGCTGTCTCGGCTGAGGTTTGAACCGAGCATCCCCGGGATAAAAGTCCGGGGAATTACTGCTACACCATGTGACCCGTGAAAAATGTCCCGCGCTGAAGTTTTAGGGACGTTGAAACACGTTTGGTACCCAGTGCACCTTCTCAGGAGGGATCGCAGTGCGGTAGTATTGTTGCGCTCTGCCTTCATTGGTAAGCGTGTTTGATTTTCGTACGAAGAGCGCATATTCGGCTGTGCAAGCCCATGGCGTTACGTCAACACCGACGTGCTCTGAACGTTACCATTTCGAATCTCGGCAGTGTTAGACGTTATGCGGACTGACTTCCTCTGCACAGGGGAATGCGACGACAGCCTGCTATCCCACGGTGACAAGTTACGACTACTGCATCTCTCCATATCCTTGTCTATTCTCTGTTCGTGATGCCGACGTTGTACATAACTCCATGGAGCACATTGCTTCTCGAGAAGACAATAGTCGTTCAGTTAGACAAGAAATTATCCACCTTGTATGAACCAGAATGTTCATTATCGTCTTCACAAAAGCCCTTTGCCGGCCCCTGTGCTGAGGGAGACGAATCCACTACATACCCATTCTGGTATAATGCTCCGAGCTACATGTCGGTCTTCCGAATAGTCTCCTGTCAGCAGAATTTCCGACAGAAACTCAGTATCCATTTTTCACCTCTTCCGTGCGCGCTACATACTTCACTCATCCTCTCCAAGATTTGATCATCGTAATAATGTCTGAGAAGCACGCCGTAACGTAGTTGGTTGAGAAACTATGCTACAAGCCTGAAGATCGCGGGTTCGATTCCCGAAGAGGCCATTGCGTTTTTCAATTGGCTTAATCCTTCCAGCCGCCCTATGGCCCAGGGATCGACTCAGTCTCTATCAGAAATTAGTACTGGGAGTCTTCCTAGGGGTAAAGGGTGGCCGGCTCATAAAGCTGACAACCTCACCGCCGTCTGTTAGACGATTGTCTAGAAAATGTGGGAGCCTCGAAGTCTCAGAAACTTATGGGCCTCCACGGCCTAATACAGGGATAGCTTTACCTTTACCTCTCTTTCTTTAATAATCTCTGGCGAAGAGGGCATATCAAGAAGTGCCCATTATGCCTTGTCCTCAAGCCCACCTTTACTTCTTCCCTCTTACGTCCAAATATTCTCATTAGGCCACGAATGACAGCAGGGGGTTGAATCTGACCCCCTAGATCTCTGGAAATAGATGAGAATTAAACAGACGGAAATACACAAGATATCTGTAACAAATTCAACACTTAAAATTGTTGTTCTGTCCTGAATACCCTAAGGCGGTCAGTAAAATAGTCTAGAGCGACATAAGCGGTAATTTGTTAGCACATCTTCTGGCTGCCCTTCTTGGGGACAGTCGTGGTGGTACCCGTGTTCTTCTACACCCCTGGCCCCAACGCTGTTACTTTCTGTTCTTCCTGACGTGTGAGAAACCAGAACAGTGTAGAAGGCTAGATGAATCGCCTGCCGTTTTCGGCGCGTGCTTCCGTATAGAAACCTGCGATAGAATCGATGTTGCACCAAGCCTCTCGTACAATTGTGTGCCGTGGAAGGTTACGATAATGGATCATTAGGGTTGTCCAAACAATCTGAAGCCTCTCGCTCGTTCTGTGTTGCACATGATAGTGGCTGTGCCACAGCCCATGCGGTTAGTCGCCGGCTTCCCACCGCGGCGGCCCGGGTTCGAGCCCAGGTCAGAGCATGTGGGATTTGTGATGGGCAGAGTGGCACTGGGGCACGTTTTCTCCAAGTACTTCGTTTCCCTCTGCCAATTCTCGATATCATTCATCTATAATCCGGGGTTGGTACAATAGGCCAGTTAGTGGCTGACGTGCCAAGTGGACTCAGTCTCACCCCAGCCCCAAAATCTTAAGAAATGAAACTAAACATGACAACAATATATTTCGTAGTTCGATTTGCTGGTGTTATGGATGTGAGTTTAGGTGCATATGGTACCTGCTTTCCTGCGACGACTGGTAGTCTCGGCGTCAAGAAAGGGGACCGATTATAACTCGTACTGCTTGCTGCCAGTACAAGTCTTGTGCTCTTGTAGTGAAATAATGCTGCCTGGAAATTCGGTTTAGCTTCTTGGCTAGCCTGCTCGACTCGTGTATAGATGGTCATATGGTCAGATTCTGGTCGGGTCATATTTGTATTGCAGCCCACTGTAAATATGCTTCAGATTATTTTTATAATTTCATCCTTTTGGAAGAAGTGTTACTGAAGTAGAGAGTTTTTCTGAGTAAAATATGTCGGACGTAAGCTATGTTCGCACCACCGCCATGCTTATTTCCCTCACTTGTAAACAGCATTTCACGTATAATACTCGTATATGATGTGTGTCCGTACGAAATTTCACATTCCTGGCTCCAGTGCTTCATTAGTTATCGCCACCAAACAGGAAACAAAATATAGATGTCATGCAGCCACCGTTTTGTTTTGCATTCGACAGGAAATCACCTAACCATGATACACACACACGCGGAGTGAAACGAAATTCGCGCAAAAGCTCTCCATGGTGTGATTCCTTGTTGAGAAACAAGTCGGAAAGATTGTGCAATATATGTCCCGTGACTTTTTATTTTTTAAGATAAACGCCACCGCTCAGTGACGCAAGCGTTGAAATGATCAAACCACGGGCGCATCATAGTTGCGATAGGTTTTAGGAGCATCTTCCGTTTATTTGAAGGGAGACGGCAGTAGGCCGCACGGCATTCTCATGAACACGCCTCGGTACACTGGCATCGACCGTTGTCACGGTTGCTTGAAAGCTTGCTATGGGAATTTCGGTAGTCCTGAGAGGGATGAAAAACACGCTCCTTCAGATGTCACAGGAAGGAATCAGATCCGGCGACCGATGACGCCATGCAGTCGGCCCTCGACGTCGCGGTCAACCACTGCCAGACATTTTCCTCATAGTGTGTTGGAGATCCGTCTTGCTGAAGCCATAACTTCTGCCTTAGAGCCGAAGGCACATCTTCCAGCAGCCCCGGTAAAACAGTTTCCAGAAAATCAAGCAGCCTGTCAAGTAGCAGAGGGGCCCAAGTCAATGTCCCCGACGATTTCAACCCAAACGCTGAAACCGAAGAGGTGATTGTCGTGGGCGCTGAACACACCCTCACAAGAACCGCATGCTACGTCTTCCCACAGAGCTCATCTGCAGTGTGTTGCATCCTTATAGGGCAGTCGCCTGGAAAGAGATGTGTGCTCCGCGAGTAGTGGTATGGATGCAGTCGATACTAGTGAGGCATGCCTCGAGGATGCACGGCTGAGAAAGTCCCATTTATCACGTGATATTCTCCACGGCTCTCGTTCCACAGCTCCAGCATCTTCGATGGCTGGTGTCCGCGCAGTTCGAGGGCGACCTGCATTCGCGTGTGCCGTACGTGTCATACTTCCTCTCTCATGGAGACGCTGCTCCAGTCGCCGAAACACATCAGAGTCTGGATGACGTAGCGCGTATGGAACCTAGCCTGCCACGAACAAATGGGACGTTGTTAACGCAGCAGGGCCTCCACAGTGCTGTACTGACTGACCGAAACCTGCTCCCTTTCAGGTAACGGAAAAGTTGTCCTTGTGCTTAATTATGTAAGCATTATACCATGAAGACGTAGGGGAAATGGAGGTATCGCTCCAACTTTCTTAACCTCAGCACTAGATGTAGGTAAATGGTCAGCTTTACACCCTCCCCCTTCGCTTTACTCCCTGGGAGGCAGCCCGCGGTACCCATTGGAAGGAGGCTGTGTGCCCCCGCCCCAGAGCCAGTCTGGACACTGTGAAGAGTTAAATCTTACAATGCCGGGAATCGAACATCCAGCCCGCCGCAATACCGACTGATCTATTCCCACTCCTAGATGATCTTCCAAGTGGTGCTTTTTTTTTTCTGTAGTGGTGTGAAACTGAGTACACTTGGTACGTCGGCCATTAACTGGCCTCTTGTTCCTGCCTCGGATGATATATGAGTGTGGGAGCAGTCGGTGGAATGAGAGTTGGCAAGGGAAACCGAAGTACTCGGAGAAAACCTGCCTCAGTGCCACTTTGTTCACCACCAATTCCACGTGACGTGACCTGGGCTCGAAGCCTGGCCGCCGCTGTGGGAAGCAGGTAGTGCTCAGTTGGTAGCCATCTTGTGTCTTGTAGCAGTGGTGCCGCTAGGCTAGTACCACGGTGACGCTGGTTGATTGCTTTGCCAAAGTCGAGCGCTCCGGATGGTACAGCCGACCGTCCCTGTGGTGGGTGCTCCGTGGACTCTCCAGCCGGGTGGACCGGTCACACTAAGGCAGCCGGACCCGCATCCGCGTGGGATCTATGCACGATTTTCCCGCTCCCCAAATGCCGGGTCAGAGATGAAGCCCCCAGCTTGAAGACTGAACTAACTACCTTTATGGAGCTGAGCCCTTCTTGAGAAGCCGCTAATCGTGCAGCTAATCAGGATTTTCCCGCTCCCCAAATGCCGGGTCAGAGATGAAGCCCCCAGCTTGAAGACTGAACTAACTACCTTTATGGAGCTGAGCCCTTCTTGAGAAGCCGCTAATCGTGCAGCTAATCAGGAACTTCCCAGCATTTTGAGGAACCCGAAGGTTGGCAACGCCATAGCTCAAGCGGTTAGTCGCTGGCTTCCCACCGCGGCGGCCCGTGTTCGATCCCGGGTCTGGTCAAGTGGGATTTGTGGTGGACAAAGTGAAGCTGGGGCTGGTTTTCTCCGAGTATTTCGGTTTCCCCTGCCAATCTTCATTTCACCAAATTGTCCATCATCATAATCACCCGGGTCAGGCTACAATAGGCCAATCAGTGGCCGCCGTGCCGAGTGGACCCAGTTGGACTCCACCCCCAACTAAGCGAACCCGAAGGTTCACTACCGTGTTGACAAGACCCTCCATTGGTCCCTATCCTGAGCCACATCGATCCAGCCCATACCACCCCATCCTATTTCTCTAAGATGCATTATAATATTATTCACCCACCTACGTCTTGGTCTTGTCTCTTTCCTTCTGGTTTTCCCAGCAATATCCTATAACTTCATGGAGCTGAGCCCTTCTTGAGAAGCCGCCAGTTGTGCAGCTACTCAAGAACCTCCCAGCATATTATGGAACCCGAAGGCTCATTACCGTGTTCACAAGATACTTCCACTGGTCCCTGTCCTGAGCCAGACGAATCCAAACCATACTATCCTATCTCTCTAAGATCCATCTGAATATTATTCTCCCATCTACGCCTGTGTCTTCCTAATGGTCTCTTTCCTTTTGGCTTTCCGACCAGAATCCTGTACATATTCCTCTCCTACCCCATTCGTGCTACATACCCTGCCCGTATCATCTTCCTTGACTTGATCATTCTAGTTACACTTGGCGAAGAGTAAAAGTTATGAAGCTCCTCATTGTACAGTTTTACCAATATCCTATATGCATACTTAAAGATGGAGGATAATGTGCTGCCTGATCTGGGGAGTAGTGTATGAGTGATGACTGAAAGGGGTAAACGAAAAGAAACTTGATTAAGTGAAGTATGTGCAGTCGTGGTTGCATCATTTATCGTGTTTAGTGGAAGCTGGAGGGAAGCGGTCGTGACCTGATCTAAGGTACTTGTCAGGAGGGGCTGGAACGCCATGAAATCCCGGGTCTGGTCAAGTGGGATTTGTGGTGGACAAAGTGGCGCTGGGGCAGGTTTTCTCCGAGTACTTCGGTTTCCCCTGCCAATCTTCATTCCACCAATTGCTCCACAATCACCCTCACCTATCATCTGGGGCTGGTACAATAGGCCATAAGTGGCCGCAGTACAAGGGACTTAGTCCCACCACAATAGCAATAAAAAACATGAAAACCTCTGTGAGGATAGTGGGTGCCCCAGCCGAGATTCGAACTAGGCATCGCCTGAATGCAAGTCAGAAGCGTCATCGCTAGAGCGACCGGGATTGTTGGATTCGTGGAGAAGGTATTGCTCGCAGACAGACGTTTGAGAGGATGCAAAGTGAATACGGAAACTTGTGTAACTTATTCAGTAGCCAGGCCCTATACTGTTCCACCAAGTTTCTACTGCGCGCTCTGAAGTGACAAATAAATGAGGAGGCACGTCGGACCGTCAGGCAGCAGCACCAAGTCTCGGAAACTGATCGCACGAGAAGGGAGCTGCAAGCAGGGGCGTCCATTAAAGCGGCTCAGCCAAGAAATTCCGAGTGCGGCATTTGGCGTGCCTCCCATGTTGATTTATTCCTAGCAAAAGCTGCATGACAGAGGTTGCCAAGTTTGTTGAATAATTACAGAATTGGTTTCAGAAATCTGCCAGCCCCAAGAGTCCCCCGGTACCCATTGGATAGGTGGTTGGGTGGACCCCAGATCCGGTCTGGACGACGTGGAAAAGAGAGAATTCTTAACCCTACCGGAACTCTAACTGCGACCCCTCGGTCGTCCAGCCCGTGACCAGTTGCTATACCGATCACTCTGTTCCGGCTGCAACCCTTTGACAGCTTCAAACCTCACAAGTATTCATGATTTTGTGTCTTTCCAGACAAATTCCGGATAGATCTACCTTATAATGTATTCAGCCGTCCGGGACGATATCTTGAAAACTAACAATAATGGCGGATTAGTGTAAATACATATGTGACATGAGGACCCAAAGGGATAATTGCAGAACCAGAGAAGGCGTTCGTTGCTAGGGATGGCTCTATAAACACATTTTCACGGCAACTGACTCACGTGACCGCAGCAACAGTACGCAACAGTAGAGAAACCGTTGGAGGCAGTGTGCTCTGTTGGTTCCGTGCAGTGGTTAGCAATCTAGTTTTGAAACACTAGCCAGGGATACGGTCCAGTAAGAACCGTAGCCCTGCGAGTCGTAGGAAGCAACGAAAAGGGACCCAGTGCTTTGGGTTATAATTGGGCCACCCTGTTCGTAAGGGATATAAATACGGGGACCTGGCCCTCTATGTTGGGGGATTCTCGAGTCTGAGACAGAGGGACTCGGACCCGAGAATGACTGCGTTGGCGAGGACCAGAAGCAATTGTAAATGACAGACCCATCCTCTCGTCAGAGAGGATCTTGCATATGGACTATAACTGCAAGTCTTCAGTTGAAAAGAATACTGGTCGTGGGTCTCAAGGGCCTTGGCGCCAAAACGAACTGGTTGGCGGTAAACCGCCAGTCGTAAAGTAAGTCATGACTCTGACCACTAAGGACGTGAACGCGGAATATGAGGAATCTACGATGTTGGGAGCCGTTACCAAGCAACGCATATCGAAGACATCGAAGACTTAGTACAGTACAGTGAATTATAGAGTGTATGAATTAGCAATAGCGCTATAATTATCTCCAGACCAATTAAATAACCATAATGAAACCAATCCAAACTCCGTGTCTACTTACTAAAACACGTGACAGTACATTTTGATTTTACTGGGGAAAACCAGAAAACTTATGAATGTTGCCATTACATGTGCATGCTCAAGTGCAGGTCTGTTTCATTCCTTCATAAGAAATAATTCGGGTGGTGTCGACAGTAACTGTGCGAGCTTAGTATATTTTCACAGTAACCATGGTAACGAAACGTTCTCCGAAGTTAACAAAAACGACCTATGTGAGAGTCCAAGGACCGAGAGATGGTAAATATAACTGCCACGGAGGGCAAATCGTGTTCCTGCCACTGTAGTGCAGATTTTCCTGCGCGGGCTCATCATTGAAGTGTAAGGGTAAAAAAGGTAAAGCTATCCTTGTAACAGGCCGTGGAGGCCAATAGGGTAGTGAGACGTCGAGGCTCCCACATTCACTAGACCAGGTATGTCCAACTTCAAACAGGTTGTGATCGACTTTTTAGTGTCAAAACTGCCAGGGATCTACCACCCCCTCCTATCGTCGTACCTCGCTTTAAGCAAAAATATTGGCATAAATAACACGACGCACGATGTTTATTGTAAGAGCAACTAGTAACTGGGCTGTCTCTGATGCATGTAGATTCATCCAGTTGGAGGGAGAAAGCAACACAATTGGAAACATCTTTCAGCAACTGTTCAGTTATGTTTCTGCACATCATTTCTATTCGCCACACAATGGTGTTTCTTGATAACTGAAGATCTTGAATAGTAGCTATGATATCTTTCTTATGTTTAAATCCTTCAAAAAGATAATCAGCTATTTCAAGAAAACACTCTTTAACTAATTCCCCTTCAGTGAAAGGTTTGCATTTTTTAACAACCAGATTGCTAACCTTGAAGGATGATTGGTTGCATTGTTAGAAAGTGACCTTGGTTTTGCCATCAACTGTTGTTGATCAGCCAATTTCGATTTAATTTCTTTGAGCTTAAGTTTACGAATTTCACTTTTGGGCGGAAAATCAGCATCATACTTATTGCTGTGGAGAGCATTATGATGACGCTCCAGATTACCCTTTTTTGGCAAGGATACTGAGGCGTTGCATTTTGTACTATATTGAGGTAACTGTTTTATCTGACACGCACACAGACGCTTTCGAAATTAATAAAATAACGTGGGCAGAGCACTTACTGCCCCTTTGATTACACTGAGCTCATCCCCAAACTCTATATTTGTTTAATGCACAGCAAAGCGACAAATCTCCACTAACAGCTAATATAATAATACACGTACGTCTCACTTGTTAGCTCAACGTACGGGGATTCACAGTTGACTGGAGGGAGGGAACGAAGGGAGTCACACGTTCTGTCCATCACTCTTGCGCCAGAATACACGCGACTGACGAGTGATGAAATAAGAGTTCACGTGATAAGGATAGAGTAGGGACTTCCCCACAGTTCACTTAACACAAGTGTAAATCAATTTTCATGCAGCTACGTAAAAACAGAAAAATAGGAATGACTAATACGTATTTTCCCTTCAGAATCTGAATGTAATCATATTATATCACAAGTGAATTTACATGCTTTTCACGTATAATTTCCTTATAGGCCTATGAGATCGACCAAAAATCGTCCCGCGATCGACGCGTTGGACATGTCTGCTGTAGACAATCGGCTCACAGATGGCCGTGAGGTCATCCTTACGAGCCGGCTGCCCTTTACCCGCAGCAAGATTCCTGGTACTAATATCTGTTAGAGGCTGAGTCCACCACAGGGACGTTGTGCGCCTGGTAGGCTTGTGTTAAATGAAAAATCCAATGACCTCATCGAGAATGGAACCAGCGACCTTCCCGTTTGTAGCATAGTGCCTCAACCAACTACACTACCGCTACCGAAGAACCTTCTGTGTCTGTCTTCAGGTTAGAACCTCCTGCAGCAGACTGCGCAGAGTCATAACCATAACATGAATTTTCACGGCGACGTTTCGTGGCACCTTCTACCTCTGTCTTCAGGGTAGAAATGTAAGCGAAGCAAGTAACGAGCAAGACGCACTCGGCAAACAGAGCTGACCCTGTCCTTGAACATGGAGGCAGTACGTTCCTCCGAAAGTTCGGCTAACTACCGGACCAGACGGCTTCATATCGCAGAATATGGTAATTTTCATTTGGTTGTGAGGAGCGCCGACCTGACTACCTGTATTTGGGTTTTCTCGCAGTCATTTCCGTGTTTGATATCCCTGAGTGAAGAACTGTGCAGAAGGAAAAGTTTGGGAAATGTAATGAGATTTTAGAAGTGTCTTTTCTTTGGCAGCTTCCTGGTAAGAGGTTAAAAGGAAGGGGCGATACGTGAACTTGTGAAGTGCAAACTTCAGTGTAGTTAGGGTCACACACACACACGTCGCGCTTCGAGATTAACAAACAGTCTTTCTGCAAGAGAGCAGGTTTCTGCTGCTGTGCGTCACTCATTCGTGATTCAGCCAGTGCCTACAGTAGCCACCGGACTGTCTCCCATTTGCACAGTTTTCCGATTAAGAATCCAGCGGACACTGCGAAGTAGTGAAGTTACTCATTGTCTGTATTGAGCACCTCACCATGAGAACATGTGTGTGTTGGGGGGTGGTGGTAGAAGTTCATGCTCTCTTAACCTCGGCGCCAGATAGAAGTGAGTTCTCAGCTTTACGTCAACACTTTTCAACACTTTAGAAGTCACTAGTACACATAAAGTCTTTTCAGTCTTCACTAGAAATGTCATAGTAACGGATTTTAACACTGTCCACTTAGTCCTTACCGTGTGAATGCTTGCTCCAGCTAAGTCTTCTCTTCACACACTAACTTTCAACTGCCTGTTCTTGCTTCAGCTGTCCTGCTTATAACCCTTTTGCGCGGGCCGAGTAGAAAATGCCGTTTCCAACAGTACCTCTGTTGTTGCATACGTATCCTTTTCCGCGTGAACGTGTTTACCGATCCGTTGTCTAGAAACGGCTCTACTCGTTACATTATCTATTATTTATTTCATTACGCTCTTAATATCTAGGCGGTATGATATCTGTATGACTGGATGAGTGATGAATTGGAAAGGGTCTGAAAGGAATTGGCCGTGACCTAATTCAGTACTATCCTAGCCCCGGAAACCTCAGCCAGGATAGCCGGCGTTGTCCCAGATCCGCTCCGAGGACCTCCAGAGTGCAATTCTGCAGTGTTAACGAATACCTCTCCTCGTCGGTTTTGTCCTCTTATTTGTACATACGTGTAAATAAATGTTGCTTAATGGCGCTCTTGGGTTGGCGGAGTAGTGAAGCTTGGGCTGCTAGCGGCCTGTTGCTATTGGCAGACTCAATGCAAGTTGGCCCATGTTCCATTCAGGCCGGGACGGAGATTGTTCGTGATTTTCCTCAATTACTCCAGACAAATGCTAAGATGAATCCTTAAATTATGGCACGGCCGCTTCATTCCGTCTCCACTCCAATTCATTATTTACTCTCAAGCAATCATTCCACGCTACTGACAGTGTCATTAGGTAAAGTATTATAGCGTGTAGAGCCGTTACTATGCAACGACAGCGAGATAGGCGAATATACCAGGGCCGTTTCTAGGCAGCGGCTCGGTAAACACGTTCCCGCGACAACAGATATGTATGCAAAAGTAGAGATACTGTTGTCAACCATGTTTTCTGCTCGGTCCATGCAAAGGGGTTATAAGGGAGACATTTGGGGCAACCGCGTGAGTTCTGCACGGGGGATTGGGAAGATAGAACCTGAGCGCAGAAGCTGAAGAATCTCCACTGTTAGAAGCCGTTTCCAGGGAACGTCTGGTGATGGAAGAGACTTAGCGTGTGCTGTGGTAATTTGTAACGTATAGAGATTAGCAATGGCGCTGTAATTACCGTAGTTCCGAGTTGTGTGTATAAGTGGTCAATAAATCCAATATCCAATCCAAACCCCGCTTATAGTCTTTACAAGACGTGACAGTACAAATGAATATTAAACACATTTTTGCAGGTCTCTTTCCCGTCATCAGCTGATAGGCGACGATGAAGTATTTTTTTCTGTTGTCGGTGTTCGATCCTCAGACTGTTCTGGTAAGACTTGTGTGTGGTGTCCATATTCCCCTCGTGTCGTCTGACCCCCTCTGTGTTCACACTTGTGCCCGAAGCTACTGCCATTTCCATCCCACGGTCCGCTTCTGCAGCTGGATCATGTTTGTCCTCCCGAGATTTCGTAATCCAAAGTTTCCCCTTTGATTAGTGAAGCAGGGTTTGTTCTCATATCCTTCTCACTCTGAACAAGAGATAGACTGGCTTGATGTGCCGATAACGTCCTGTTTTGTTTTATGATGTACTGCGTGTTCACATCTGTAGTGAAGAGCTTATTCACCCAATGCTATTTCCTCGCAGCGTCCAGACCGTCTCTGGGGCCCCAAGTAACCGTACAGGTAAAAGCGACCGCGGCGTTAAGCTGATCACGCCCCTACCCAGTCTTATAACCCGTTTGCATCCCTGCCTTCATTCCCTGGGGCTGTAGTTTTGGGTGCGAGAGAATAAATCTCATGAGGCGATTCAGAATACTGCGTCGGCACCGTGGGGCAAACCAGTTCCCACTGTCTGCAGACTTCTGACTATCGCCGAAATGAAATTACATTTCTAGAAGTTGTATAAACTTTTTCGTTTAATTGTGAAAGTGATGTTCAGTTGCCTATGGTTCTCTGTGGGTTTGAAACATGGTCTCTGACATTGAGGGAACGCCATAGACTAAGGGTATTTGAGAACAGGGTGGTGAGGAGAATATATGTACCGAAGAGAGGTGAAAGGGGGCTGCATAAGACTGCATAATGAGGAGCTTCATAGCTTGCATTCTTCGAAAAGTATAATTACAATTATGAACTCAAGAAGGATGAGATTGGCAAGGTATGTAGCACGAATGGAAATGAAAGTGAATACATATAGGATATTAGTGGAAAGGCCAGAAGGAAAGAGACCATTAGGAAACAAAGACATGGGTGGATAATATTAAAACGAATCTTAGATAGGATGGGTGATATGGACCGGAATAATCTGGCTCAGGATATGAACCAGTGGAGGGCTCTTATGAACACAGTAATGAACCTTATGGTTTCATAAAATGTTGGGAAGTCCTTAATTAGCTACGCAACTGTCGGATTTTCAAGAAGGGCCTGGCTCCATGAAGTTAGATGGTGTTGAGTTCCACGAAACGTAGAACCAGAATATAGGGTTTCAGCAGAAGGCCAAGATGGCAGCGACAACACTACTGGCACTGCATCTGTAGACAGTGTCAGTACATGCTCTCAAGGCAGCTGTAGAAGGACTGGCACTGCATCTGTAGACAGAGTCAGTACATGCTCTCAGGGCAGCGGCAGTAGGACTGGCACTGCATCTGTAGACAGTGTCAGTACATGCTCTCAAGGCAGCGGCAGTAGGACTGGCACTGCATCTGTAGACAGTGTCAGTACATGCTCTCAAGGCAGCGGCAGTAGGACTGGCACTGCATCTGTAGACAGTGTCAGTACATGCTCTCAAGGCAGCGGCAGTAGGACTGGCACTGCATCTGTAGACAGTGTCAGTACATGCTCTCAAGGCAGCGGCAGTAGGACTGGCACTGCATCTGTAGACAGTGTCAGTACATGCTCTCAAGGCAGCGGCAGTAGGACTGGCACTGCATCTGTAGACAGTGTCAGTACATGCTCTCAAGGCAGCGGCAGTAGGACTGGCACTGCATCTGTAGACAGTGTCAGTACATGCTCTCAAGGCAGCGGCAGTAGGACTGGCACTGCATCTGTAGACAGTGTCAGTACATGCTCTCAAGGCAGCGGCAGTAGGACTGGCACTGCATCTGTAGACAGTGTCAGTACATGCTCTCAAGGCAGCGGCAGTAGGACTGGCACTGCATCTGTAGACAGTGTCAGTACATGCTCTCAAGGCAGCGGCAGTAGAACGGACATTTCAAGTGAAGAGATCGGCAGTTCAGCAGACTCGGCTGACGAAGGATTTAAGAGCTGTTTTGTTCTCAGGTCCAAACTGTTGAATAAAGCCACAGCTGCGTCAGGAAGTGTATGGCAATTCGTTTGTACTGCTTCCGTTTTCCGAACGTACAGGTGTTCGTCTGTCCCCAATTTTCCTGTCTGCAGTTGTCAAGAATCGAGTATTAGCGAAGCAGCGGCGTTCCACCTGCTGGGGGCTATGACGTTGTTGTAGGAAAGTACTGTTGTTTCAGTTGTCTTGAGTAAAGAATACGAAAATTGCCAAACTGCTCAAGGTCCTTGTTTGGCAGAAGTGCCTTGCAGTGTTCTCTATCATGGACACAGTTCTAAATGATGGCGCTGTAATACACTTCTCGCTGCCTCACGCATGTGATGCTCTACACATTCATCACTTGTTTGGTGCCGGGTGCTGATGGCGGCAGTGGTGCAATTGTGACAGATTGAGGTGATTTATCAGTGGTTTAGAACTGACGAAGTTTGAGAACTCTGTTCCTGTAAACGAAGGGAGAGAGAAGTCGGACTTCTCACTGGGTAAAAAAAAAATCTCACTTTCCATTAGGACGTAAGGAAGAAATGAACTTTGATAGAATCGTTCCAATTCTATCAGAAAGTCATTTCTTCCGGGGCTTTAGATTTCCCAAGCCAAAAAGTCGATATCTTCTCCGTTTGAGGTGGAAGTCTGTATATTCCACACTTCAGTGTGATCAATAGCACACGTAAGGAGATTTGCATTTCAAACGTCAGTTGTTTTCGAGCGACTTTTCTTACGCTGATATGTTAAACCGAGAGAAACGCAATCTCACAAACGCCCTCCATGTTGTGAATGCCTGCATCATGGAACCTGCCATCCATTTATTCAACGTAAACTTCTGAAAAATGCACGGGGACAAGCAGTTCAAACCAGGAAAATAATTAAATAAATCATGAAACCGAGCAAACAGAAATTAACAATGAAGAGTTCTTTGTTCTGGGATACATGTTATTTAGTGCGGTGAAAGTCAAACTGACGTTCCCACGAAACAGCGGCTGACTTTCAGTGGGCTACTCTGTAGATGGGACCGTCCATAGCCCACAGCTGTGAGATTCTCAGATCCGAGAGGTAATTAGGGCTATGTACTCTCCTGCTTTGATATGTTTGGTTTGTGGCATTGTCTTGCCAATTTACTGTACGAACATGAATTTGGATGCGTAATGGGGGGGGGGCGGTGTCAATTAGAGTTCGTGTGTTTTTCTTTATGATGTCTGTATTATCACCCAGTAGATTCACATCATCGGCGTAGACCAACAGCTGATGTGTCCCGTTTAATTTCAGTCCCACTTGGTTTTCCTGGACCTTCCTAGGCATAGTCTAAAGCAAATTTGAAAAGGAGTATGCTTTATACCATTCTGGATAGGAAATTTTTATCAGATGAATGTTTACGTATACGGACTTTACTATACCTTTCGTTTGAAAACGTTTTGGTCAGCCTAACTAGTTTCATGGGTACCCACAACTGTATGAGAATTTGTACAGTACTTCCCTCATAACTGAATCATAGGCTTTCTTGAAGTCTACAAATAGCTGATGTACTGTCTCATTGTACTCCCATTTTTTCCTCCAGTATTTGACCAATGAAAAAGATCTGATCTGTAGTTGATCTGTTACATCGAAACCCACACTGATGATCCCCAATAATTTCATCTATGTATGGACTTAACCTTGAAAGAAGAATATTGGACAAAATTTTATGTGAAGTTGATAGCAGTGATATCTCCCGATAATTACTACAGTCAGTTTTATCACCTTTCTTGTGAACCGGTACAATAATAGAGTTCCTCCACTGATTAGGCAACTTTTCCTTGTGCCAAATAGAAGTAATTTGATTGTGGATCTTAGAACGTAATATTTCACCTCCTGCTTGAATAAGTTCTGCCGGAATTTGATCACTACCTGGCGATTTATACCTTTTCATATTTGCAATAGCACTTTCAACCTCAAAAGGGCTAGGCTCAGGTACTAACGGCTCAGCTGTATGGATTTATGTTTGCCTAATATCACTGACCCTATGTACATTCTATAACTGAGATAAGTAGTTCTTCCAGCTATTCAAAATGTTATGGGAATCCGCAAGTAGATCACCATTCTCATCCTTCACTAAGTTACTGCTAGGCTGGTAACCCCTCTTAAAGTCGTTTATTCCTCTGTACAGGTCTCTAATGTTCCTATTCTTACTGTTCATTGCAAGCTCATCAATTTTGTCTTTCAGATATTCCCTCTTCTTATTCCTGAAACGCCTGCTGGTTTCACGTCTTATATTGTTCAGATTATCCCCATTTATTTCGCTTGGATCATTTAACCATTGCAATTTTGTTTTCTTTGGTCTAATAATTTTGAACATCTTTCGCCACTGCCCTGAGCCAACCTCCCATACAAACTTCTGACCTTCCACGTGCAAAATCTCATGTCCATTTTCTTTAGCTTAGGTCGTTTATCCGAGGAATCCGTCCAGGTCCTTGACTTTGTGTGCATTTTCGTAACAAAGTTATTTTTTACGGTGAGGAGTTTTTAGCCCCACTCCCAACCCCCAAGCTAGAGGACCATCCCTTGTCGGCTGTCTGCGACTGCTTTTTCAATATATTCGCAGTTTCCTCCATCCGCAACCTGAGGACGTGCCATGCCCTGGTGACAAGGGACCCACCTAACATGGAGCTTGTGATTCAGTGAGACTGTTAAGAGTTCCGGTGTTATAAACCCGTGAGGACAAGTCCCTATGAAGTCACTGGGTTTTTTTTTCAATTGACCTAATCCTTCCGGCAGCACTATGGCCCTGGGGTTCACTCAGCCTCTAACAGAAATGAGTACCAGGAAGTAATTAAATAATTTTCCTGGGGAGTAAAGCGCGGCCGGCGCGTAAGGTTGACAACCTTACCCTCAACGTCTCACAACCCTATGGGCCTTCACGGCCTGGTACAGGGATAGCTTTACATACTTTTTTATTAGAAACAGCACGTAATATCTCTTTCTTATCAATAATTTTGGAACTGTACAGTGAAATAGCTCTATCTCGGAAACCGTTCGGAATAGGACACATGTGCATACACACTTTTTTTTTTGCCTAGAATGTCCGTTAAGATGACGTCCCAGAATGTTGGCCTTTCCTCCTGGGACATCCTGTATATGATTTGGCTTGCCGTGAGATTTTGAATGTGTTGTAATGTTCCGCCTCGTTGAAGAAGTTGGGACCAGTGGAGTTGACAAAGCGTGGTTAAGTCAAGGACCCCGTTTCGGCCCCAGCAGTGGGTCACGTATCGATCAGGTCTGTACGTATGTTTAGGTCTATGCAGTCAGTTTGCATCTCCTTGGGTAGAGACCAAACGCTGAATAATTCTAGAGTGTCCAGCGTGTTGTCCGGAGCAGCTCGGAGCGCGTCGAATGTCACTTAGTTGAGGAAGACTGCATAAATACTTGATCCGTGTTCTGGCCAGTGCACAGCTCCCTCTTGCCCCAGCGGCCAGGTTGCCACGGGCAACCGCATTGTAGTGTACGAGTAACCACTCCAAATCCAATTCATGTGCCTGCAATGTAAATCCGAAGACGTAGACTTTATAACGTCGAATGGTGAGGGGAATTGGAAAGGATTTGGAAGGAAATGGTCTTAAATTGATGGGGATACTATCGTGGCACTTACCAGGAGGGACCGAGGAAAACTACGAGGAACATCACTCGGATTAGTTGGCGTCCTGGCCGAGATTCGAACGGAGCACCTCCCGAAAACATGTCCAGAGCGTTACCGCTACACCATTACGTTCAGGCGTTAGACACAATGAAACTGCATAACACAAATGTCATGTAAGAACGGCCTCTCGTGTTCATATTGTCACATGTTAGTGACTAGACACGGGGTATGGGTTGATAATTACATTTATTGAACTCTTGTGACTCGTACCTACAAGAAATTATAACGTTCTCATTAATTGGCGCACTCTGTTTCTCAGTACAACACACGCTAAGTCTTCTCTGTTTTCAGTAGCCGTTGCCTGCTAACGGATCTCGACAGTATCCTCTGCTTCATTAGCGGATAGCGACTATCTCATAAGCAATTCAATCGTCCAGTCTCAACTCATGACTACAGCTCACGGCCTTTTGGCCAAGACTGTCCACTCACTGGCTCACACTGGTCGGGCGGTTAAATTACTGTTGGCCTCGCCAGCACAGTCACTCTCCGGTCCAAGTCCCGCGGTACTCATCATATGTTACTGTCTCAGAATCCAGACTCCCAATCTGGAGGGTCAGGTCCCCTTATTTATATCCCTCAGGGACAGGGTTACCCAGCTACACGCCCAAACACTGGGTACTCCTTTCGTCGCCTTCCAAGACTCACGGGGCCACGGCGTAGGTATTCGAACCCTCCTCCGCGCGGAGGTGGACGGTCACAAAGAAGTCGCCAAAGTCTAAATCAAAGTTACTTTAATACCGCCAGTCAATTCGTCTTGATGTTAAGCCCCTTGAGGCTCACGACCAAAGATTTTTCTTCTTTAACTGAAACCTTGCGGTCCCTCTGTAACGAGAAGATGGGCTTGTCTTTTATGAATATGCTTGGCTTTTGTCAAGTGTACATATCGCATTTATAGCGTGTAACTGAAAATTCTTGCTTTTGCACTGTATGCAGGTCCTCTGTCAGGCCAGGCTTTGCAAAGCCGATCATGACTATCTCTGTCTTATTCTACAACTGTAGTTTGGTCACTTGAACGGTCGTAAGCTTGACCACCACCAAGTTTAAGCCTCGTATTATAGTTTACATATCTGGCTTCGCCTTGTTATATACCGCTATATCACGAACATGTTCATTATCATGATTTCGTATGATTTCTGCTTATCACCTGCCCAATTTTGTTACATGTGCGTATGCATACGGAACGTTGAAAGCCGTGTGCAAATCGCGGACCGGTGTGCACCTTGGAAAATTCCCAATGGTGCGGAGAACCGTGTTTTGCCTGCTCTGCAATTTTAAGAGGTGGATGTCTGCCGGTAATTCCCAGGCGGGGCAGGCTAAGTCATTACTGATCTGATCAGTGCCTTAAAGAGGGTTAGTTTAATGTTGGCGCTTAGTCGCACACGTTTGAATAGGGAGTCGATTCCAATAAATGTTCTGAAGGCCTTGGCTTCAATCATTTCTAATCTTTTAAGCAAGTTATATAACGACGCTGTCAGTATGGAGACTGTACAACATGGAATTTCGCGCATTTTCATTTCGGTGGTTGAACAACTGGATTTGGGAGCTTCATTTATGCATGACTGATGTCCATGGAGCCGAGTCATTAAGAAGACAGCACTCGCTCATCCACTCAAAGCCCCAATATTTTACAGAACCCGAAAATGTATTACCGTGTTCACAAGAGCCCGCTACTAATTTCTATTCGGAGCCAGATGAATCCACTCCACACCCGCGATATAATTTATCTAAGATTCGTTTAATGTTATCTTCTAGTGGTATCCTTTCTTGTGGCTGTGAGGAGTGAAAATCCTCTTGTTATTCCGGCCGTCTTCAGGTCAGGCATTCTGCTCGACTCCCACCCCCCCATTTGTGCGTAAAGGGAATTCGGGTCACATAATCAACAGTAGGTTCTGGGAAGAACCAAGCGTTTACTTTCCTTTCACTGCAGATTGAGTATTTAATGCCTAAAGTGGAGCGACACTTTATTCTGTATGCGTACGTAAGTCAAAACAGTAACATAAAGTCGAGTTTTATAGAATGTCAATTGCGCATGTATTAAAACAGTTTAAAGCTTAAAGTTGTTGCCAGAGCCTCGCCAGTGAGGACAGGGTAGGAGAGGCTGCAATGTTGGTATCGCTGAAGGGAAGGATTTATGAAGTATACCGCTGAGATGGCCTCAGTTGCTAAGTTTCATGAGGATCAGTTCAGGAATTCAAATACTGCTAGGGGTATTGCCCAACAGTTTGAGAGGCTGTGGCGTTGGTATTACTGATATTTTTAAGTACATCTTGAGAATGGCCTCAGATACCTGATATCCATACCAAGTTTTGAAAAGATAGGTTCAGGCATTCAAAGGTTTTTTTTTTGAAGGATACACATGCAGACATGCACAGACACACAGACAGCAAGGTGAACTCATAAGTGCCTACCTTTGTTTTTTTCCCCAAGACGAGGGAAGTCACTAGAAATGAACGCATCAGATCTGTTATGCCAGGTCTACATATCATAGCTTGTTCAGTTGTAAATTTAGTATTTTTGAGCTCTACATACAAGAATTAGATCTTGAACCACACTGGAAACTATCGAGTACTTAGTACGTAGCTTACATAAAGTTCTAAATACACTGAAAAATAACTTAATAAAATTTGTAAGGGTAAAACCCATTCTTATAGCAAATGAGCTACTTCCGGCCACCTCCTTCTGCATCCTTCCCGATTGATCAGTCACAATTTTCCCTGCTTTCGATCTGTCATCAGAAGCAACACGGTTTGACTCCTGCTGGTCCACCTCGACTCCTAAATCTGGCCAAATCATCCAATGCACTTTCGTTTGCTTTATCCGCCCAGCTGTTTCCGTGGAGCTTCAGAAGACGACCATTTTATATAGATTTGTTACCACCCCTCCATAAAACCCCCAACCTTCATGGCAGGGGGTGCCCATGCCCTATAGAACCTGCCTTCACTACGGCTGTTCTATTTGCGACATGCTCAGTTTGGATTGCGGCTGGGACATCGGCATAGACCTTCAGAAATGCAGCATTTTGCCCATGCCGTGTATTTGTGTTTCGTATGACTCTCACAATAAATAGGGATTCTTTCGATTCTTTCCCTAAGCAGTATTAACCATCTGGTATTTGTAATGTAGATGCAGTGTCTTCTGTGAGGTAGGAACTAATATATTAAATACTATTTGGATGCATGCAAGACTTCTGAATGTTGTAATGTTATAGAACCTCATAAGCCACTAACAAAGCAAACATACTGAGGGGACACCTGAAAATGAGTCGCAGTTCATTTGTTGCAGTGACTCGTGATGTGGTGATAGTGGTGTTAAGTCAGGGGGACCCATACCATGCCTCTCTTGCTCAGAATCTTCGGAGCAGCATCCAGCAGCAAGCCCATGAGGCAAATCAGGTGGGTGCCTGCATCAGACATGCCAGGTTCAGTTGCACGCACGCTCAGTACCTTGAAGCTCAAAGTTTCTTACTCTGTAACCAGCCAAATGATCAAGCCCCCAGCTTACGAGACCAAGGACATGGTAATGTGCTGCCTAGTCAGGGCGACTGCATGTCTTGCAGATGGATGGGTGTGAAACAGTGATGGAATCATTGTATTTCATTCAGGATGATAAGAGGTGCCTGTAAACAAACAAGCTGTGTTCTTAGCTTTGGCTTCTCAGTTTGACATTGGGAGAAGTATGGAAAGAGGCAGTGGTTGCAGCTGCACTGTGGGAAGGAGGGAAGGTGACACACTAAAGCCTACAGTTACAGTTAATCCGGATGTTGAACAATACAGACCAAAATATAAAAAATGAAAAAGTATGTTCACAGTTGAGTACATGTGCTTTAAAAGACACATGACATTTAGGAACAAAAGGGATTAGAGTAAGAGGATTTTCAGACTATGTTGAGGGTAGCTGGAGAGACTGAAACCACACAAGAAAATATCAAAGATTGGCTTGAGCTGGATGAAGGAGACCTTGCATTTCAGCTTCTGACAGAAGACGACATTGCTGGAGTGATATTTTTGTATTTATTTTCATTAGCACTGCCTATGTTATTACATTTCTGATTTATTTCTTCTCTAAGTTTTTTGGCTTTTATGGCTACCTTTTGCTTCAGTAATCCGGATGACCCCTCCCCATAATCAATCCGGATTAGTGAGTGTTCAGTGTACGTTGACTATTCTGTGATGTCTTAATATCCTACTGAGATAACGAAGAGAGGCATCATGTGCACTGTGAGAAGAGCACCTCTCTGCCTGTAAGCCAGTAAGAACCAAATGTGGTATCGCTAGTTACCGATGCTTTGTTTATATGCACTCTGCAGACATTCTAAATGGGGTGTAGTAGAGAAAAACTGACAAACTTGGAGAAAAGTCTGCTGTGGTGCAACTTCGTCCGCCAAGAGTTTAATGTGAAGTAACCTACCTAGTATTGAACTTGAGGCCCCATGGTGAGAAGCTTGCATCTAACTGCTTGTGATATAGCATGGCCATCACAAGGCTTTGTCTTCTCGTTCATAAATACTGAAGACTCTTTCCACTTCACATAAACCGGATGATACAGCTACATTTCAGCGACATTATAAGATCTGCTTAATGTTTAAGTACTCTTCATATAAGCTGTCTTCTGATACAGGAAGTAACTTATGAGGGGAATTCATGACATGTACTTTCCCTTAAATGATAAATATTTTGTTGTTCTGGGTCAGGATATGGACTATTGGAGGGCTCTTGTGAACATGGTACTGGACCTTCAGGTTCCATGAAATGCTGGGAAGTTCTTGAGTAGCTTCACCATTGGCATCTTCTCAAGAAGAGCTCAGCTCCATGAAGTTAGTTAGTTGTACTGAGAATGGTGTTTTAATGGTCATCAATAGAGGAGATGATAAGGGCCTGTCATGGCCACAGTTATCCTGTTGTTTTCCAGTTCACATGTCTGGCACGTGTGTATGTGTGAGTTATAATATATAGTTGTTTGTTTAGGTTGTGCCCATAGTGCACCTGACTCATGAAGACTTCCCTCATCCTGGAGTCTGGACAGTGGTCCCTCTTTTGTCTCAGTAAGTCAAAAAATTATTTTATCGTGGTGTTGACATTGTCATAATTGAGGGATAAGTTCAGAAACAAGGCTGTGACCTGCCTTTTCTTTTTGTTCATGATCTAACAATGCTGCCAGTAAAGATGTCCCTCTGATTAATTAAGGACCACATGTTGAAGAGGTATGAAGGATTTAAGATGTAGCTGTGCATTATATGCATTCTTAATCTTAGCACTGAAATTGAGGTGAAGGGTCACCTGTGCATCCCAGAACCAATCTGAATGCTGTGGAGAAGAGGCAAGTTTCTTCCCCCTGCCAGAAATGGAACCCTAATTCCTCAGTTGTCCAACCTGTACTTTAGTCGCCATCAGTAGCTGAGACTGTAGCACCGAATGGTAAGATGGTTAGTGAAGAATGAATTGGAAAGTATTTGGTATGAAGCATATGCCTGGAGGAACTAAGGGCAACCATGAAAAATCACAGGCCAGGTGAAGGGGCCCTGTTTGAAATTTTACCTTGAATATCACACATACAAACCAGTGCTAACCACTCAACTGCTTTGTTTGGTATAGCTTGGTCTTGAAACTGAGTTCTTTGACAAGATAAATTGATGCTTGATAGAGTTACTGACAACATTGTTAAATAAACTGCAGATAATAGATATGATAATTGTGCTTTACTTGCAAGCTATCCAGGAGATCCTATCTGTTGTACCAGAAATTAATTTAAGTCAAAACAAAGTGATCCCTGTAAGCTGCTACATGTGTCAGCATTGACATAGGTCTCAAATATAAATCATCTTTTACATGTCTTGAGGCTATGTTTTGTGCCAATGTTATGTTATTACTAAGGTAATTCTTTCAGATCTTACCACATCTCAGATGGTTAGTCACTGATTTTTCGCTGTGGAGCTCAGGGTTCAATCCCAGCACAGTCTCTGTGAGATTTGTGGTAGTGGGGTGGGTTCTGTCTGAATATGTTGGTTTTCCCATGTCATTTGTCATCCCACCAATGCTTTTTTTTTTTCTTATCATCATCTTAGGCTGGTACAAGGGCCCATTTAGGGTGCTAGTCTAACCCCAGCTCAGAGAATAATATTTAGTATTTGCCTGAATGTAAGCCACACTTTTTACCCCTAGCTGTTGAAATCATGGTGGGGCTTATAAGTGGCTCTTAAAGAGAAATGTAATTGGTTTTTCTGGATACAGTGAAGCTACAGTCAGTGGAGTCATCATAGAAATGCGTCACACTCAATTTTTTTACACTATTAGAGCCTCTCAGAACATTAATTTTTTTTGCCTTGGCACTACAGCCCCAGTGGGCCTAGGCCTACCTCCATGAACTCCGTTCTCCCTTAGGTTTTACGCATATGGTAGGACTCCTTGGGCGAGTGATCAGCTCATCGCAAGGCCTCTACCTGTAGACAAACACAGAAAAACGCACACAAACATCCATGCCATGAGTGGGATCCGAACCCACGATCCCGGCTTCCGAGCGAGCGAAGACAGTGCATGCCTTAGACCGCTCGGCTACCATGAGCGGCGAACATTAAATTAACATGTTTTAATCTATGTTTATAACTACATGGAGCAACATCAACCTTTTTTCTCTGAGCTGCTCTGATTGCTATGTATAATGATGAGTGTGCGTAAAAGCCCCCACCCCCCATTTTAAGACCATATAATTCTGGGGTTGCAGTTTGTATTCTGATAAATGCAGTATTTATGGTATGTTTGCAATGGAAATTTGCAAAAATGATTTTTGGAATGATTATGTGCATTATTTGTTCCAGATTGTATACAATACATGGGTCCAACAGTTCATGGCTGATCTTCTGTGAAGGTCACACCACAATTGACTTGTTTCAGATGTTGGAGCTTCTAAATAAGTACAGTCCTACAGAGGTAACCACAGTATTCAACTTGTGTCTTAGTGCAATACAGTGCAGGTCTTGACACTCATGTGACAAATACATATACAGATTGTGGGAATGGGAGGTTGATGGAACTGACAGAATCGTGTCCCGTGGTGAGCTCTGGTTCTGCTATCAGAGGATACAGTATTTTAACATGTTAAGTATTGTTTTTATAAACAGCATTTGCTAATATATAGGATTTGAAGTTCTCACAGTGGTGGTTGTGAAGAGTTCTGTCTTCTGGGATATACTGCCATTTCTTACTTAGCTTATTTTTTGACCACAGAAGAGACATGATCCTCCAAAGTGCTGCTTGACTCTCAGCGGACTATATGACATATCCCAGAAGATAGAATTCTTTGATAATATACATTTTTGTGTGTGAGTGTGAACTTCGAACACATAAATATGTCTAAAACCTCTAAATGCATACATTAGAACTGGCTTGAAAATAGTGTACTCCATAATATAGCATGGCAAATTGTGAGTGGAGTTTTTTTGCAGTTTATTAATCTTACTTGGGGCCTGTTTATTAAATTTTAGTAATGGTTTATGATATATATGAAAAAAATCATTTATGGTGGTATGTAAAATGGATTTCATTAAGGGTCAGTGTGGAATTAAATTCGAATTGCTAGAAAACTTCTAGTGAAAGTCTGGCATACAAGGTCAGACAAATAAATTTCAAGACTAAATATTTAAGAATTTAGTTTGAGAGCTGCAGATATTAGCAACATAGAATTTGTCCAAGTAATCTCCCTCCAATTCTGTTCAAAACGGTTTTTAAAATCCTGAACAGGAATGTCTTTCAAAATCTCTTTCACAGATTTTCTCAATATCTGAGAAACCCATTCCTTTCAGCACACTCTTGAGTTATGGAAACAGTCAGAGGTCAGCTGGAGCTAAGTCATGAGATTACGGCAAATGATCCAAGGCAGATGTGCTTTTTCCTGCCAAAAACTGTGACACTCAAAGTGAAGAATATGCCAGTGTATTGTCATGGTGAAGAATCGATGAGCAGTCTCCACAACTTCCTTCATTTGCACCTCACAGCATCAATAAGCCTTTTCAAAACAGCCATATAGAGTGTCTGATTAACAGTGGTCCGTTCAGGTATAAATTCTAAGTGGGTGATACCCCTGATGTTGATGAAGCAGATCAACATTATTTTGATCTTGGATTTTGACATCTGTTTCTTCTTTGGCCTGGGATTCACCATAAAGTGTAATGTCTCTAACTTTTCACATGGTTATTTCTTCAGTTTAATACAGAGTTCACATTCACTGTCTGTTCCATTGTATGCTGCATTTTCACATCTGGACAAAGTTGACGACACACAGTGATCTAATGAGCTACTGTTCAATGAATACTGAATGCAGCTTATCCAGACTTTCCATGTGAGCTCTATCTTGTTGTGTCACCTAATATCCCAAGTAATAGCAATGCCAAATTTGCCAGCACAAAATTAAAAGTAAGCCTTAAAACTTATTTTCCCAACTTTATATTAAATTTAAAAATTCTGTCCAATAATTTAGGCTGTCATACTCTTGATGAGTCACAGTGAACAGGCAGACATGACTGTGAGCAAATCTATGTAAGAGCATCCAGTACAAGACTTCATGAAAATCAGTCTAATGGTTCTCAAGTTATGAGATCAGAAGCCAGATATATTTTAATTATCTTAAAATGTAAGACATATGGAAACAGAGTATTGGGCACAAAATGAGTATTTCGTTTTCCTGTGTAACCTTTGGTTGAAACATTTTTTGCTCTGACAGGTGTGTAGCAATTACACATCTTATATGCTTAGAAATGCATATAGGTCTTCATGTGAAGTGTTTTATGTATTAGATTTTAAGCAAAATTGAAAATTCTCAAGAACCATTAGTGAAAGTCTCCTATGTTAGATTTTTAAAATAATGTGTTCAACAGCATTTGGTGTTAATTCTGCATCAAATACAGACAGTTTGGTGGATGTGACCCCACATAATGTGTTCTGTATTACTTTGTAAAGAATGCATAAGAATTTATTTTTTCATGCTCTGTTCTTTTTTCCCCTGCTTCAGGAACTGTTCATTGGTCACGCATTACGTGACAGAGAAGCTACTATCATTCACCATTTTGCCTTCTCAAATGATCCCCTCCAATTCAGATATCCTCACTTCGCATCAGGATTTGCCATGAGCCAGGCTTTGTTAAAAAAGTAAGTTAAATTTCCCATTGTTCTTTCAGTACAAATGCGTTATGCAGTGAAACTGCCTTGTGGTTTCTTGCTGGGAACAGATAATTGCAACCTCATGATGTAGGTTTGTGGTTTCAGCCTGACTTCCTTTTCTGAAGAACTCCATTACCATTCTTAACGAGGAAGCCAGCTATTCCAGTGGTGGAGGATTTTGTTTACATTTTCCATAATTCTTCTAGGAAATGGCTGGATGGTATTTTAAAATAGACATGGTTGCTTCTTTTCACATCTTCCCATTTCCAGTTCACAGTCGTCTTTTCACTTGACAATATGTAATCTGTGTAGTAGCAAAATTGTTGTTAAATAAATTTGCAAGCATATATTTAAAACTAATCTAAGCTGACTAATGCTTTATGATGAAATTAGCGGTGTTCTTCGAGGTCGGTTTGAAGGGTGTGATTAGCAGCATGTGCAGGGAGTTCAAAGAGAAGGAACCAAAGGTACACTATGATTAAAATGATGGTTTGGCTGTGATCACTGTGTAACTTTCTGATATGGTGATGAGTCATTCTCTCAGTCAACAAAGAGTGCTGTTGGTATTGTAGTGACCAAAGGTTTTGCTTGCTCAGGTATTTTGCCTTTCAAGTCTCTATTCCTTACTCTTGCAGTGGGGTCTATAATACAGTAGCAAGTTTTAATAATTAGGCTGTGGGCTAGACCAGTGTTCCACAACCTTTTTCTACTCGCGGCACACCATGAAGTATCCATGACTCAACACGGCACACCAAAATGTTATTCCATTTTGAGTATAAAATGACTAAAAACAAACACAAACAATGCAAGATAAATGTGCTGACTGAAGACAACTTTCAAGATGTTCAGGCATTGTCAGAGATCAGCACTTCCAAACCATCGAGATGCTTGTTGCAAGAAACTTCTGTTTCGCTGGGATCTGCATTCACAGTCATAAGGCTAATTAAAATTTCACTTGCTTGAGCTTAAGTAGCCTGATCATACAGCAACTTGTTGCTGCAAAATGTACACCACAGAGTCATGAATCTGCTCCTGCAGTTTGTAACTGATGATGCCTTACCTTAGTGGTCATGTCAGTATGCAAGATGTATGAATATGGAGTGAAGGGCATCCTTACAGTATGTATGTAGTGAATTATTTGCTTGAGAACTTCAGAATGTATCACAAAACTTCTTCATGACTGTGAGTCATTCTTGAAAGTAAAAGGGGGATAACAGGAGCAGTTATTATAAGATATAAATTTTTATCACCTTTTTTCAGTCATCAGTAATGAAGTTCTGTTACACAAATTGGAATTATTTCTATAACATAAAAGTACGAAAATTACAAATTACTTTTCAAATATATATGAATCGTCATCATTTTCATAAACTAAAATCATAAAAATATTGGCACGTATTCAAGTATCAGTTCTTAAAGCTGTCAAAGTGTAGATCGATGCTGAGTGTTCTCATGCAGTAGGTAACCTGTTCCAATCTGTCACAAGCTAACCATCGTAATGCAACCTAGTAGTGCCCAGATATGTGGTCAGTGACAAAAAGGTACATCCACAAAGAATGTGATAGAATTCATGCATGCAAGAAATGCCCCAAGTTCTATTTGTTTAGACTGTTGTAGATTTGACTAAAATGATGATCTTCTTAGAACTCAAAACTTGATGTAAAATTCAAACTCAAATTTGTGCCTCCTTCATTTTCTGATTTATGTTTAAATTTGTGATCTTTAAATCTGAATCTTCTGCCTTACTCCTTATGCCTAATTTTGTACTGAATAAATGTTTTATAAAGTTTTTCATCTTATTCATTATTTCTATGTGTGGGCCACCTTTCAATCTATGGATTCCTAGGGTAGCCCACAGTGTCAGTTTTCTGTTCTTCACTATGGCTTCCAAGCCCTACAGTATGTTAACAGTTTCTGTACACAAAATTTAGGATATTAGATTTCACACAAAGAAACCAGAAAAATGTCCAGATCCATATGTGGACCACTGTTAGTACTAGTGCCTTACCTTTCCAACTCCTTACAGCTGTGACCAATAGCTCAGGCAAACAGCTCAACCCCAGAGCAGTCTAACACAAAGTGCCATCTGAAATATGTGTTCGTTGAGGTGTAATTGGCAAGGAGAGCTATGAAAATAAAAGCAGTGGTGTCAACTGTTCTCAGCCCTTAGCTAATTCCTCCCCTTTTTTCTCTCATTGTAGCCCTGACTAAGGTTGTAAACTGTATTAAAGATGCACACTTTGTTAGATTGCTAGGTCTACTCTCATATTACAAATTTCACCAGACTGCCCAGCACCGTGTCCTAGAAGACAATAGTCACGAATTGGTTTCTTTTAGGATACAGTTAAATTCTGATGTAAATTGATGTACAACTTCATGTATATCTTCAAATTTTGTGGCTGGCATATTTCTTTGAAGTGTGGTGTTAATTGTCTTCTCTGATTTCAGAATTGCCTATCGACTGGATTGTGGCGATCATCCTGACATGGACTTTTCCATTGACCCTTCACATGAGTTGGCTCTGTACATATGGGAAAATGGAAAGGGCCCAGAACTGACACATGCTTCCCAGTTGTGCCTTAGGAATCATCCCCAGTGTGCCTCATATCCTCTAGAGTTTCATGCTTGTGTAAGTGTATGTGCTGTATGTGTGAGAGTTATATTGTCTTGAGCAGTCACATGTGTTCTGTCTTTCAGCCAGTGAACAGATTTTGATGAAATGTGGCATGGGAGATTTATTTTAAAAGTTGTCTTCATGGTATGATGCTTAGGCATAGGGGAGACTTTATATTGTATCACAGATGTGAACACTGTGTGATGTGACTCCATTCTTTGCATCTCGTGTAATGAGTATTCACAGGTCATAGATCAGCTGCATATACAGTTGCGATTATACTCATAATGATTCATGCCTTTTTCCTATGTATGTACGTGTTTGCAGAAATGTAAATTTTCTCTTTACCTGTTTCATATTTCATGTAAAGGACCAAATACGGGAACACCCCATGCTGCAGTATGATAAAATAGCCTGTGTACTATTGTCAATTTTTATGGAAGCCATGACCATTGAAGTTATATGCAAGTATTGCAAGTATTGTGGTAGAGCTTTTGGATTTACATTTACATTTACATTTATTTTCACTTCATGGATCCAATCATCTCCCCGTAGGGCTGGATATAAAACATGTCACATGTTACAAATTCATGATGACTACATATCAGTCATCCTTTGTCCAACAAAATATATAATTAGGCCTCTCACAGCTAGCTCGAGTTGTCATTACAACACACATGGGTTGTGGAAAAACCACAGTCAGATTCAAATTCACGCCTTGCCATTCCACACACACTGGCAAGCCGTTATCATTAAAACAGTTCCATTATAAAATATTAAAATTCATAACAAAGACAGACATCAGACATACATACTGTACTACTACACTTACAACAAGCAAGTCTCAACAGTATGTAATTCACGCACACAGACCGTTTATTAACTCTTAACTTCTGAGCCCCTTGCATGCTCAACTAACTCATCAATTGAGTAAAATGTGTTACTTTGTAAATAATTTCGTGAAACAAGCCTAAATTACTTTTTATTATTTTTTAAAACTGTGATATTTGACGGCAGAATATCATATAGCTTGATGCCTGAATAATACACCCCTCTCTGATAGGATGATAGATGTGTTGAAGGTGGTCATTCCTTCTGGTACCAATGACATAGACAGAGTTACTCGTTTGAAACGTATCCAAATTATTAACAGCAAATATCATCAATGAGAGCAAATATACACAAGGGATTGGTAGTATGTCAGGCTTTTTAAGTAAATCTCTACATGTATGAGTTGGGCCCACTCCCATCATCATTCTTATTATTTTCTTTTGTATAACAAAGACCTTATGACTGTCTTCAGGCTTTTTAAGTAAATCTCTACATGTATGAGTTGGGCCCACTCCCATCATCATTCTTATTATTTTCTTTTGTATAACAAAGACCTTATGACTGTCTTATGTATTTCCCAAGCATATTATTCCATATTTCACAACTTAATAATAATATGCATAATATGCAGCCTTAAGACTATTTATATTTAATATATGTGAAGCAAAAAATCGATATGTCCCTTACAAGTCAGATAATTGTCCAGCTGGAAACTGAGAAATGTTATCGTTTCTACTTCTTTCAGCATTTTGTTAAAAAACAATATATATAGAGGGTACCTCATAGCTGCTGTTGGGGTGAATTTTATCATTTTTGTTTTATCCAGATTTAACACTAATTGATTATTTTGAAACCACGAAAACATATGATTGAAAACAACATCCAGTTTTGTGTTTAAATTATATTAGTGTTTAGCTGTGCAAAGAATACTTTTGTCATCTGCAAACATAATAACTTCCGAAATTTTACTTATTTCAAGGGGGAAATAGTTTATGTATATGGTCCCAACACCGATCCCTGAGGCACGCCACATCCAACAATTTCCCAGTTAGAATAATATTTATTATTTATATAATTCAATTCCACTTTTTGCCTCCTATATTGGAGGTAAGATTTAAACCATTGCAGTAATACACCCTGTGCTCCATAGTACTGCAGTTTCATTAATAGAAGATCATGATTAACGCAGTCAAAGGCCTTGGCTATGTCACGAAATATACCAGTTACATACTCTTTTCTATTCCAGGCTGTAAGTATTACATTGGTTAATTTAAACATTGCCATTCAGATCCTCATTCCTAATCTTTTTTTCTTGTAATAACACAAACTTCGTTTATTAATGTGAGTGTTACATCTTTTAACATTGTAGTTAGCTGTAATGTATTGTGATAGTGGCAAAGAAAGCATCCACATTTTAAGGCAGGAAAGGATCCTCTGTTTGTATAAAGTGCAAATGAATTGTCTTGCAGTGGAGATGCATGAAGGTAGAGATTGCCTGGAAAGGCAGCAGATATTGTGGTATATGAAGAGCGCTATCTTCTATGACTGTGTTAGTTTACCGACGTTTTGGAGGGATGTACTGCCTCCATCTTCAGGGTTGAGGAGAAAGTAAGTAAGCGTGCTGCATACTTGGTGTACACTAAAGATGGCAGCAGTACGTTCCTCTGAGAGGTCTGTAAACTTCCACCAGACTACACGGCATCACAGCTCTTCATAGTCACTGCTGCAGGAATCTCAGTACTCACACTGTCATATCATGTGTTCCTGCCTTTCATTTGGAACATCTCTGCACTGAGTTCAGCTATCCTGACTGAGGTTATTGTTCTGTTTGTCAGTCTCTCCAGTTACATACTTGGCTTTGACACTTAAATGGACCAGAGTTACTTCCTTCTCCACCATTCATATCTTACCTAGTGCTAACTAACATGCTAATGACAAAGGCATCTATAAGTTAAGACCTGACTGTATTGTTTTAGGGTAATCCAGTAGCAAAGGAGTCCATGTACTTTGCAGTAAAAACATGCAGCAAATATCACAAGGACAGGATACCTGTTGTGAAACATACTTGGGCAAAGTATGTGCTTCATATCGGCTTTTACAGCGAAAGCAAAGGTAATGTTATAGTAAAATTTCAGGGGTTTGAGGGTGTAAGGGGGAAGTGGGAAACTTTGTATTAATCACATCAAAAGATTCAGTATAAACATTATAGCTGCTGGAGCAAATGGTCTTGATTGTTTTAATGCCACACCATTCAGAGAAAGGTGGCAATTTGCAAGGAACCCATTGCCTCCATCTTCAATCCAGAATAACATACTCTTCATGGTCACTATTGTGAGAAACTCAAATCCAGCATTATAGCCCATTTTCATGAGTCACACCTTATACCCAGGGTATAAGTATATAAAACATAAATTCATAACACATTGGAAGCATATATTTTTACCTGCATGTTAAATCATGATTCTGAATGAAAATTACCCATGGACTACTACCAAATTACACAGTATCACAATCCATAAAGTGTTACTCTTCACAAAATAAGATTTCTGAGTCTTTAAAATAATAACACATAAGATGAAATGTCTTACAAGACAAAGAATTCAATTTAATATCTCACACACACAAGCCACATAACAAAACTGTTAATAGCAGTACATCGACATCATTATGAGCTGCACAAATAACACGCATAATATCCACTCTGCCAAAGGGATGGAACACGAATAAACCGAAAATGAGAAATACTGAAGCAAATATCTTTTAAGCAAATGGACGGCGACCACAGTGGAAAACATTAAGATGTTAATTAATTTTAATTGTTTTAATTAGGAAATATCATGTTCACATGCAGTGTGTAATTTTGACATACAGTGCAACAATTTTGGCAAGATAGACAACACCTGATGATGGCTGTATGCGGCCAAAACATGTAGTGAGGAAGGAGGTTGACTAGATAATAAGTTGCCTCTATTACCTAGATTTCTAGACAAGAGAAAAAGTCCAAAAACCCAGTAATTCTGAACAGTCAGTTGCTTGTGGTATGCGGCACCTAATTAAGTACAGGGTCATCTTGTTAATTTACATCTACTAGCATTACTAGCATTTATCTCTTTTCAGATGCATCAATCCCAACAATTGATTTAGGAGTCCCAAACACAGAACATGGGCACTGTGGAAAAACAATGGCCATGTTGAAACATATTGCTATGATCGCTCCATCCTTACAAGACGTTAGGTGGGTTGTCATAGCAGATGATGACACTATTCTGAGGTAAGTGGTTAAATGTTTAATCAGTTACAAGGGAGAGTCTGTACATACGTCACAAAGGTAAAACTGCCTGTAACAGGCTGCGAAGGCCCATGGGGGTGTGAGAAGTCAAGGCTCCCCCATCTTATAGACAATTGGCTCACAGATGGCAGTAAGATTGTCAGCCTTATGTTTTGCTGCCCTTTCCCCCCAGGAATCTTCCTGGTACTCATTTCTATTAGAGGCCGAGTTGACCCCAGAACAATCGAAGAAAATCCAATGACTTCTTCAGGAATCAAACGTGCAATATGTCAGCTTGCAGCTTAGTGCCTCAACCAACTATACTACCGCTTGCCCCTAAATAGGTCATGGATGAAAATGTAAAACATGTGATATTCAAATCTGGAGAAAACATCTATTTCTTGACATATCCTCCACCAACATTATACACTTGTCCCATCACTTTACAAACGCGATGAAACCCACAGTGCAGGAGTCTTTTGACTGCTGTCTCAGCCACTTCAGCACCTGATCGGGCATCATCTGTGACTTCCAAATGTCCTTGAGAGGATGTCTTGACCCATTTGTGAACTGCTTTATGCAACAAATACTGCCCACCGTAAACAGGGAACATTTCAGTATAAATATCCTTTGCACTGAGTCCTTTTGCACACAAAAAAAACTGAAACCAGCCTCTGAAATGTGCATGCATATCTGCTACCTAGATTGTCATGAAGCTGGACTGTGCTGCTACCTGGTGATATGCATAGAAAACCTATTAAAGCCATTACAGCTGCTTTACTTCCATTTCTGATCTATTTACTGACTCTCCCTCATGTCTTCTTCTTATTGCTTGTGTCACATATATAGGACAGAGGTGACTTCAGTGTAGGGATACACACACAATAACATGACCAAGGTAGCTGTCTTCGAAACCACAGGCTTCATTTCCTATCTTGTCAGAAGTTTATTTTTCTCGATATCACTAGGATGTACCTCAAACATCATGTGTAGGCAAAGATAAATTTATCCCTATGCCTGAGTTAATTTGTTATTGTTATCTGAAGTTTATTTATTGATCTGTCAATAAGTCATCAAAGAATTGGAAAATAGTGACTGGAAAAGATTATGGAAGACAGTATCCATGGCCTAATTGAATTGAATTGAATTTATTTACATTCTATAAATCCTAAGCAGGTTAGTACCTTTGGATACAGAACAAGTCAAAATGTTACATACATAAGTACAGGCAATTTTAGCTTAAAAATTAATATAACTTAATTTTACATCATTCTCTATTTACATTGAAGTATTCATCTAAAGAGTAGAAGGAATGAGCATGTAGATAATTCTTTAACTCTGATTTAAACTTTTTAGTATCATTGCCCAAGTTTTTAATACTTTGTGGCAGATTGTTGAACACTTTTATGCCAGTAAAGTAGACTCCTTTTTGATATACTGATAAAGTTGATGAGGGTAGGTGGAAGTTGTATTTTTGTCTAGTATTCATGTTATAGACATCAG
>NW_019733375.1:167006-191335 GCF_002891405.2 Cryptotermes secundus
AATTGGTTTAGATTTATTGTTGATGGTTTTAGATAGATCATTTATGTAGAGAAGAAAAAGTAAGGGACCTAAAATTGATCCTTGTGGAACACCGTGCTTTATAATTCCCCAGTTTGAAAATGCATTATGACTGGAGTTTTTATTATTTATTTCAACTCTTTGATACCTATTTTTGAGGTATGATTTGATCCATTCATTAGCTTTGCCAGTTATTCCATAGAAATTTAATTTCGATAGTAAGATATCATGATTAACACAATCGAAAGCTTTTGCTAGATCACAGAAAATCCCTCCCACAATTAATCTGTCATTGAGAGCACTTAAAATATCGTTAGTTAGTTCATAGGTTGCTTTTTCTGTTGTTAGGTCTTTCCTAAATCCAAATTGCTCTTTGACTAATATGTTGTTAGAATTTAAGTGTTCAAGTAGTCTATTATACATAACTTATACATTATACATTACATTATACATACTAATGTAAGATACTATCTTGAAATTTGCCTGGGACTGAGAAAAACCACAAAACTCCTGAATCAGGATAGTTTCTATCCCATTAAGAGTTTATCTCCTCCCAGATATAAGTCTAGAACACTACTGTGAAAGCATCCAGAGGAGCAGAGGTAAACTCCACAAACTCTTAACTTCAGCATTTGATCGAAACAGTATTGGCAAAGCTTCTTCCTTCACCTCTTTATAGTGCAGTGCTTGGTAGCCCTGCCTTCCTCCCCTTTCTGTTAGCATGTTTATTGAGCAGAGAATCTCCCGGAACTGATACATTCTGGTATGTCATCTCAACTGCACCAGTACCTTGTAGAAGGAGCTACCTGCAGTTGTCTGGAAAAGCAGGCAGGGTTTTACCAGCTGGGTTGACATGGTTAAATTGATGTGGGGCATGGATTTGAAATTCAGGTTTGACCTAAATATCACCAATGGCCAGAAGCTATGTTAGATTACAAGACACAAAACAACATTTGCTGCTAGGCAGTAGATTTAAATAAGCAAGAATAGACGACCGCTGCTAGGGAACGGCTCGGTAAACACATCCCCATGGCATGCAACAATAGAGGTACTATTGGAAAAAGGGTTTTCTGTGGTGGTCCTTGTTGGGGGAGGGGGGATAACTGGAGCAAGAATAGGCAGTTAGAAGGGAGCCGCCATTCAGAGAGGACCTCAGCCCAGAAGCAGAGGGCTAGCCATTGTTAGAAGCCATTACCAGGCAACTACTAGTGAAGACACTGCGGGCTGAAAAGACTTAGCATAGCATGTGATTTGTCAAGTGTAAGGAAATTAGTGATGATGCTATACTTAAGTGGAATTTACCAGTTGAGTGTTGAAGTGTTCAATAAATGCAATATCCAGCCCAAAAGCCCACTTATAGTCACTCCTGCACATGACAACATGATCAGAAATGGTGTATTTTTTTTTTGTGATTTTTATCAACACAGTAACTATAATTTGCATTTACACTGCAGTCTTTATATCACTGATGTATGTAGAGGAGTTTAAGCTGGTTCTGTTTTTTCTTTTGGTTAAATTTGTATAAATCTGTTGAATTTATTATTATTCCTGTTTACAGTGTTGCAAGGCTTCGGCAGTTACTAAGTTGTTTTCAGCCAAGCAAGCCATTTGCTATTGGCGAGAGGTATGGTTACAATGTGCAGCGCTCACCTCAAGGCTACAATTACATAACTGGGGGTGGAGGAATGGTCTTCTCCATGGCCACTGTGCGTCAGATCACAGGCTCCACCTACTGCAAGTGTCCATCAGATTCAACTCCGGATGACATGTTCCTCGGGATTTGTTTAGCCAGGCTTGGTATAACAATAACCCATTCACCGCTCTTTCATCAGGTATGTTCTGTTGCTGCTTGACAAAGAAATTAAAGACCAAATTAAATTCAGGGAACACTTCCTGCCATTCAGTTTATAATCTTTTGTCTTCATGCCTCTTGCCAAGAAACATGAAGATAAATATACAGAATTATAATTTTGGCATTGTTTTGTATAGGTGTGGAGCCTGGTTTCTGACATTAAGGGAGGATTGATTCTAAAGGGTTCTGATAGTGGTGTATGGCATTCAGGACTGCTAGGTTTTTGGACTTTGTTCTGGTATTCTAAAGAATACAGTGTTTCAGAAAGTGAATATGTTTCCATCCTCAGGTAATGGGGTCAGAGGCACCTATTCTTTTGAGTCCCTTAGAAAGAACTATCCTCAATCTCTGGGCAGTGAACCAGTGACACTGGTTCAGTGGTTGAGGTTAGCTCTTTCCAGCCAAAATTCAAATTGAGCTTATATTTAGTAATGCACCAACCCTCTCATCCTTCCATTGATATCATTGTCTAAATGTGTTCTCCAATCTGAAACATCACCAGGTGATCATTCTCCTGTGCTCCAGATTATCATCAGTAATTGTTCCTTTTTATTCATCTGCCTCTGTTGTAGCTCTGCTCCTTCTCCTCCAGGTGCAAGTTTTAAGTTTTGCAGCTATGAATGTCCTGCTCATGCTGCTGCTGCTGGATTGCCAGAGGGGAAGTTGTGAGAGGAGCAGCAGGGGAAAGTGGGCAGAGAGGGAGGTAGAATTTTGAGGATATATGGCATTCATGGAAGCAAGTTGAAAGTGAGAGTAAAGGAGGAAGGCAGGGAGTGACAACACCGTAAAGAGGTTTGGAGAGGGACAGTTGTGAGTGAGGTCGAAGAGCTGAGGGTAGGTGATTGGTGAGTGGGGTAAGAGGAAAGAAGAGAGACTGAGATAGTAAAAGTACACTGAGAAGGGGGGGCCACGCAGTAGTGTAGGTGTTTCAGGCCCTGTTCTACAAGCCAGAAGGTTCGATCCTCAATGGGCTCATTGGATTTTTCAATTGACCTATTCTTTCCAGCCATACTATGGCCCTGTGGTCGACTCAGCCTCTAACAAAAGTGAGTACCATAAATCTTCCTGAGAGTAAAGGGTGGCCGGCATGTAAGGCTGACGACCTTACCGCCATCTGTGAGCCAACTGTCTAGAAAATATGGGAGCCTCAACATCTCACAATCCTATTGGCCTCCACAGCCTGTTGCAGGGATGGCTTTACTATACCTTTACAAGGAAAATGGGGGTGAAAGGCAGGGGAATGGTGTGTGAGTGAGGGACAGTGCAGGAGAAAGAAATAATAGATTGGGGGGAGGGTGAAGTGGGCAGAGTAAGGAGACAAGGAAGTGAAGGAGAGGGAGAGGGTGGTGAGAGAGTGACAGTGATTGTAGAGAAGGGGGTTGTGTGGGAGGGACATCAGGGATATCTTGAGGGTAGAGGGGTAGTGGAAAGAGACAGGGAGAGAGAGTGAGTGAAAGCAAGAGGGAGAGATTGTCATGGGGCAAGGAAGTAAGGATGGAGTTGGAAGGACAGAAATAGTAATGAGATTCTAAGTTTATGATTTCAGAGAGTGATGTATAGGTAGTGAGGGTGTTGGTGTTGACAGTGAGATGACTGAGCAAGGCCAAATGCAAAGGGTGTGATAAATGATAATTGTTATAGTTTGGTGTGTGAGGGTTGGGAAGATTGAAACAATTAAGAAAATTACCAGAAATTCTTTATGGATGATGAGGTGTTATAAATCAAATGTATGGAAATATTGCTCATTGCCTGTTCTCCTTCCATTAACTAGGCACGTCCATTGGACTATGCTCCAGAATACTTGAACCCACAGTTGCCAGTGTCATTTCATAAGCACTGGATGGTTGATCCTCTCAGAGTGTATGAGAAGTGGTTTTCTAAAGTCGACCAGCAAATGGAAGCAGACTATCTGGCCCAGAAGCATGTGGAGCTGTGAAATCAGTATTTTAAATCGCAAGATCAAGGAATGTCTTGTATTTTTGTATATGATTGTTATTTTGTAAAGTTGAAAATAAATTTTTAATTACAGAACAATTGCACTGTATTATATACCCTTTATATATTTTCATATGTATGTAGGTGTGTACACACATATACATGTGCGTGAACACACACACATCCATCCGTGATCTGACGTCTAGTATTTACAGACTTTTCAGAAATACTGAGAATACTGAGTCATGACCTGTGAATCTAATAGAGGACACAGAAAAACATTTCCAGTGTGTGTCTGCTACTTTGATATATTTGAAGGCATCCGGTGGAAATTGCTGGATTCTGTATGACAACCAGATGAAGCTCTAGCTCAAATCACAAATGTTTGAAAGAGAGTATTCAGCATTTTAGCCTTAGTTATGATAATTTAAACTGATACTCTGCTGATAATGCGAATGTGAATTTTCGGAACAAGAAATCTGTGTACCAGCATTTACACGATAACAGCTGTTCAAGCTAATTTGTAGCGCTCATATTATTCATATTTGATGTAAATATGCCAGTGAAGTTTAGAAATGAGTACCAGGAATATTCTTGGGGGTAAGGGGCTGCCAGCACATAAGACTGACAACCTTATCGCCATCTATGAGCCGATTGTCTAGAAAATGTGGGAACCGCAACATCTCACAACCCTATGGGCCTCCACAGCCTCTTACAGGGATGGCTTTACTTTTTTTACTGTACTGGATTCTTCTAGACTTATTATATAATCTGCATAAAACCACAGTTATGAAGCAAGGATAAGCAGCACATTTGAATCTGGACATAGCAAAAAAAGTTCATCATTGGCGTGTGGTGAAAGTAGCGAGTTCTGTACTGACAATATATGAATAGAATCATGCAACAGTGTACAAATGTAGTAGCAGCACAAACTGATGTCAAGATTGTGACTGTAACTGCTTCAGAATTAGATAAACATTACAATATGTTGATAAAAAGAATCTAGTAACTTTCTTTCTATTGTGTAACGATCTGCATTGCTGATGAATGGGCACGCTCACAGAAATTTTAAATCTACCTAAATTACTTCAATTATTACCTACTTAGCTACGGTTACCACAATCTACAGCCACGTATTAGCAATCCTAACCTACAGGCGGCAGTAGAATAGCAAGAGATGATGCTGAATCGATCATAGTGATCAGCGATCGATAACAACCTCGATTAGTCAACATCGGCACCGTAGGTTGATTCTCATTTGTACTTGCTCGTAATGCTCGTAATGTCCGTGATGGTCCGTGACGGTCCGTGATCTCCGTAATGATGTGAGATGGGGGCGTAAACGAGAAGTGTAAGTTGGAGCCACGTGACTTTGTACTGGTTTAGTCCTAAGCGGTCGTAAGTACGAAGTATGTGTAGCTCGTGACGTGACTTTTTGTGGTGCATCACTACATTTTAAGTATGAATAAGTGTATGTATCACAAGTAACGTAACTCAGATTACATTATCGAATGTCGTGAACTTGTTTATACCGGTATTCTGTTATTTCATGGACTTGTTCCGGCGCCTACACGTCTTATTAAATCCTCTGCAGCGCTGTTGGTAGGTGTGAATGCCATCGCAGCAGGGACAAGACCGAATATGGTTGTGCAAACACCAGTGACAGTTTAAGGTTTTGTATAACATTTCCCGTTGCGCTAAAAATATCAGACACGTTGATACAATGCACTGTTGCACAGCACATCAACACCATGTACTCTCAATGTTGCACAGCACGTCAACATTATATAATTTATTTAAGTATTTATGTATTCTTTGATTATGTTAGGTGTGATTGTTATTAAATCTATATATTCACACAAATTAACAATTCAAAATACTATATATTCTCTTTGACTTTATCCGATTGTATATTTTACAGTTATGGATGTAAATAAAATTATGAATTATGAACATCATACATTGCCAAAATGATATACAGAAGTTATTGATTGTGTATAGGCCCCTAACAAGTATTACCGAAAACAAACAGCCTATTTCTATAATTTACAGATGAATGGATCTGAAACTGCTGTAAGGCTGTCTACGTCTGTCACAGCCATTAATGACAATTCATATTTATATTAGCTAAACATTAAAATTGAAATTGAGAGCACGTGAGGAAATTCAGCAGAAATAATTCTCTATAGTTACCTTTAATTTCCAAAGCACCCATCAGAATTGTTAATACAGATATATTAAAAAATGAATGATTATTGAATATTTATCAGCATAATTCGGCGTGAAATAAAGAGCACCGTGCAGCAGTTCTGTTTGAGAATTTTGAATTTTTTACTGACAATTAGTACTAATTATGTATTGATCTTAAACAACAATAAGAAGGTGTAATGTAGGTGCAATAGTTTCCATTTGTTTAAATAAAATAATGAGAGAGGGTGGATGATGGCTTGACAAAGACCATGGGGGGGGGCGCTATATCAAAAAGTCTGTAAATCACTACAACTACATACCATAATCTGGCAAATGGGGTGTGGATATCAGGCAGTGTCCAGTTCCTTCTTTATCATAATTTTTAAATCGTTGTTATGAATTGGGCTACCTACAGAACTTTCATGCTGGATCTGAGTCTGATGCAGGAGTAATTTTACAAGTCAGAGCTGTCAAAATGATGGCACTTGGGCCATCTCCATCCCCAGGCAGAAGGAAACCCATTTAAACATCTGTCATGAAATTACCTCCACATCTGCTGAGGTGCATAGAGAGGGATTGAACAAAATTATGGAAACATTACAGATACTGTATACATTTCTTTATTAACATGGTATTGGACCATCCTTTGCCTTCATTATAACTGCAGTCCTTCTTGGAATGGACATATACAAGTTTTGAACAGTGTGTAGCTAAATTTTATATCATTCTTCATGAAGAGTATCTTCACGTTGCTTTAGAGATGCTGGAGGTTGAAATCTGTTTCTCACTCTAGTCTCCAAAACTGACCAGAGTGGTTCATTGATGTTCAGATCTGGTGATTGTTCTGGCCAGGGAAGATGTTGAAGTTCACATCCATGCTTTTCAAACCATGGCAGGAAAGTTTCAGCTGTGTGAATGGGGGTATTATTGTCTTGGAAAACTGCATCATTGTTCAGGAATAATGTATGGATCATGGGATGGGACCAGCAGAATACTGTACCATGATATTGCTGCCCAAACCATCACAGAACCTCCTCTGTGTTTCACTGTTGGAAACAGGCATTCTGGATTGTAGGACTTCGTTGGATGTTCTACAACTCTTCGTGATGTAGGAAACCGTGTGAAGGATGACTCATCTGACCATAGCACACAAGCGTTTCCTGTTGTCTGATGTCCAAGTTTTATGGCTGTGATCCCATTGTTTAAGCACCTGAGCATTGCTTTCAGTAATCAGAGGTTTAGCAGTTGTGGATGTTGGATTTGTGAAGCTCAAATCAGAAAGTTTTTGTGAAAATTAGGTCTTTAAGATGAATATTCATTTCTGCTGTCACCTGTGCTGCAGTAGTTCTGTGAATTTTGAAAACATTCATCCTCAGTGTACAGCAGTCTCTTTCAGTTGATGTTGAGTTTTGCCCAGTGTTCCTCTTCACTGATGTTGACTTCCCATGATTTGTGTATTCTGACATAACCATAGAAACTGTCACTCCTGATACACCTAATAATGTGACAGTTTTCATCACAGATGCTCCAGTTAAACACACACCAATGATCTGTCCTCTTTCAAAATTAGAAAAGTCTCCCAGTTTGCAGTTCTTTCACAAGGACTGTTACTCAACACAATCACTAATTCACTGACACAAGCAGTACAGAGTATAAACAAATGGAAGAACATTGAGTGTTGCCATCTGAAGTTCTCTCAATGTAGCAAACACAGGTTCGTTTCCTCAATTTTTTTTTATTTTGTCCACCCTGTGTACCTTACAAAGTTTTATTTGTTTTCGTAAATTATTGCATGATTTATGATTTTTAATTGAGGGCCTGTTCTGAGTGAAGTATCAAGCAAATGAAACCAGGGGCCGATGCAAGTTGTTTGATGTATGTACCATCATTATTGCCCTATTATTACTTGTAAAGAGAAACCTAAAATTAAATTGAATGTTGTAACTGAGAAAATGTTTACCAAGTCAAACCACCAAATGTAAAGCTGCATGCACATGCAGAACACTGCAAAGAAAAACTGCTAATTAGAAGAATAAGATGTAATAATATCCATAAGTATTCAGTCGTAATCTATCCCTGGAATGGGCTGTGGAGGGACATAGGGTTGTGAGATGTGGAGGCTCCCATATTTTCTCTAGCCAGTCGGCACACAGATGGTGGTGAGGTTGTCAGCCTTGTGTGTTGGCAGCCCTTTACCCCCAGGAAGATTCCTGAGTCTGTTGTCTAGAAAATGTGGGAGCTTTGATATCTCACAACCCTGTGGGCATCTACAGCCTGTTACAGGAACAGCTTTACCTTCTTTTTTTTTTACATATTTAATCAAAATCTTGATTATGTAGTCTTGTAATGCTATCATTGTCTTAAAACAGGGTCGTTTCATGAAGTTCTTATCCCTAAATGACTGTTTTCTGTCCATGAAGATATGCTAATTCAGTTGAAGGAAACCTGCCCCAAGATAGGTTCAGAAATTTTGCAACTGCATCTGTGTTCTGTCATAGATCGATTAACCTGCATGGAATAGAACTTTATAGCTGGTCAAACTGTCATGTGCAGCATGAGGGATGTTTCCAAGAAGCTCTTCACATTTGCAGTCCTCTTCTGTCATGGAAAAGCTTAACAACTGCTGCATCATGATTCCAGTTATTGTTACGAACTGTGACTGAACACTTTGGTTAAGTTGGTGCTTAGAGGGTACTGGGTTGTAATTACAGTTTGGAGACTGTCATATTCTTGCCATGCAACCCTCCTTCCATTTAATGCTATGCAACCAGGTAAAAGGTCTAAGCTATCCCTGTAAGAGGATGTGGAGGCCCATAGGGTTGTGAGACGTCAAGGCTCCCACGTTTTTTAGATAGTTGGCTTACAGATGGTTGCGAGGTTGTCAGCCTTACACACCAGCCACTCTTTACCCCCCAGGAAAATTCCTGGTACTCATTTCTGTTAGAGGCTGAGTCAACCCCAGGGCCATAGTGCAGCTGGAAGGATTAGGTCTATTAAAAAATCCAATGACCTCAGGAAACAAACCCATGACCTTCTGGCTTGTAGCATAGTGTTGTTGTATAACCGATGCTCTTGAAAAATTGTACAGTGGAGTCACGTCATACACGCATTTAACTTACACAGATTAATCCATTAGGTAAAGTAAAAGGTAAAGTTGTCCTTATGCTTAACTAATTAAGCACTATGCCATGAAGGCATATGAGGAAGTGGATGTATAGATCTACATTTTTTTGACCTCGGCACTAGCTGGAGGTGAGTGGTCAACTTCATGCCCCGGCCACTTTACCCCTGGGGAAGAAGCCCCTGGTATCCATTGGATAGGAGGTTAGGTGGACCCCAGAGCTGGTCTGGACGACATGGGGAAAGGAAAATTCTTGACCATACCAGGACTCGAACTCCAACCCCTCGGTCATCCAGCCCATGGCTAGTCACTATACTGACTGTGCCATCAACCATTAGGACTTGTCTAAAAGAAAAAATTTAAAGAAATTGAAACTGAAATAGTGAAGTTACTCTGTGCGTTGTGGCACTCAGTGAGCATATCAAGTTCTGACTGCCCCGAAGTAGTGTCGTCAGGGGAAGAGCCAGACTGATCATCAGAATATTCAGGATGAATGGCGAGTGTTCAGCTTTACTGGTTTCCTTTTTTATTCTCTCATTTTTCCATCTCTCTCTAGTTCTTATGTAATTAAAAATAAAATTGCTGAACATGTTACTTGAATTTGTACTCTTTATTGTGTACATTATATATATATATATATACACATACATATTACAGGGTATGTAAAAAGTGTGTACTTCATGAGGGATATAGGGGGTTTCCAAGGGTAATTCTCATTGTATGTGAGTTTGGGTTTACAGACCATCTTTAGAATATAACCCCCATGTAAGATGGGATTGCACTGTGCTTAAATAACTCAGTATCAGTCAGTCAAGATCCTCTGGTATGAGATTCACTTCATTACATTCTGAGGTTATACAAAACATATTCATACATAAAATCAAACAGTGCATAAGGAAACTGAATGTTGTGGTTGTGTGGTTAGTACATATGCTACAAATGCAGGAGGTCCCAGGCTCATATCTTGGTCCAGATATGGGCTAATGAGACTGAGGTTACCCATGGTTTTCCTCAGTCCCTTCAAGCAAATTCCAGGATAGTACATGAAATTAGGTCATTGCCACTTCCTTCCATATCCTTTCCAATTCATTATTCATTAATCACTCAAATGCTCAACACTACATAGTCTTCTGTCTGTTGCCAGTGTCGTCAAATGAACCATTACATTCACCATATTGGCCATTCAAACTCAGATATTTTAAGCATATAGTATATGTTTTTGTTGTATGTAGTACATTATATGTAAAGTTTTTGTCTCTGAACGTGATCTAACATAAGTATAAATGTCAGGTTTCAAGATAAAGTTACTGCTGTGGGACTACAATAGAAACTTTCAAGGTTAGTTGGGTTATGCAATTCTGAAGGAGGAAGGAAGTTTTTATCTTGTTTTGTATCACTTAAAATATGAGCTTGACAGCTCTGTCTTTGTGCATGTTCATCATTGCCATTGTGTGGTATGAGAAGCAGCTGTGGAAGCAAGTTATTACACACAATAGTGTTTTCTTAATTTTACTCTGATCTTACATGCTTGGTTTTTGTTCTGCTTGGAATGTGTCAGGGCTACTATAAGTCCTGAGAAAGTTCTTACAATCAGCATATACGTTCAAAGATGGATGCTGGCCTGAAGACGAGAGAGATTCCTCATCCCAGAGCCTCAGCAAATCCGCTGTCAGCAATTACTTTCTAGTAAGTTAAATTTGTAGCTGAAGTTTTAACGACTTTGGATCTAGTAAATAGAGTAGCGCAGTCCAGTAAATGAAAGGTGCTTGTGGAATAATGCTGTCCTTAGTTGTGTTAGATTTTTTTTTTTTTTTTCATAATGTGGGACCCTCAACGTCTCACAACCCTATGGGCCTTCACAGCCTGTTACAGGGATAGCTTTACTTTTTTACTTATGAATGTTATTCTTAGAGATGTACTTGGGCAGTCATTCCCTGTTTTAATTTCAAAAACACTAATCACATTTAAGGCTGTCATGGTGACAACTATGAAGAATGCTGTCTTTCGGATGCGACACCAGGGAGCCTGGTAGAAGTGTACAGATGTTAAAGAAAAATGTATTACCTCCATCTTCAGGTCTATTTAAGGGCCTTCAGTCCTCTCATTCATCTGCCCCATACAAGGCGCCTTCCTCGGGTTATATCTGTACCACTTTCCCATGCTTTACTCATCATCCTGGAAGGTGGAGGCAGTACATTCCTCTCAGATGCCAGACTGCATGGTCTCATATCACAGAAGGGAGTATTATTTAGACATTCATCAGTTTAATTTATTTTACTGTACTCCCCTCATACCTGGCTGTTAGAGGCCAGTCAGGCTTTGTAGGTACACATTCTTTGAACTTTTTTTTTTTTGCTTAGTTTGGTATCCAGAAACCATCCTGTAAAATATGGCATGTAATAATCAGACGCTCTGTAAATACCGTTTGTTTAAAGCTTAAAAGAACTCTACAGTTTGTCCCCCCCACAGTATATTTATCTGTTTTATGTGATACTCAGAATAAACAGTGATTATTTTCTTAAGCAGCACAATATTTATAATGGAAACGTAGTTTTCATGAGGCAGGAAATGAATTTTGCATATGGAGGCCTAAGCATTAAGACAGATTAAGAACTGTTCAGTTTCACTTTTCTCAGTTGGCTGATGGGTACCTTCAAGAAGGGCTTTAAGAAAGACTTGGAACTAGAGGACTTGTACTCTACCCTTGAAGAACATCGCTCAGATTACCTGGGAAACAAGGTGGAGAGGTGAGATGTATGTTTCTAGTTAATACGGGACATATTCCTGCATACACAACATGTTTAAAGATATGCAGAATTGTGCCAATCACACCAAGTTGCACATAATGGTATCCAGTTAATGGCAGTTATTTGTATGTCTTGTACCTGTACAGGAACGTTACGAATTAGTGTGGTATTGCAGTAATAAAGAAAGTGAATACTGTACCATGAAGTAAGTTCAAAACTCTCGAGGTCCTGGCCCCTGTGAGCCTGAACCATAGACTGACGACACCCAGCAGTGAAACACAGGAGGAGACCGCTTCATGCTACATTGCAAGCCCCTCTGCACTTTGTCTCTGTATGATGGCATAATCCTTCTGGCCCTGTGAACATTTTGAGCTCGCTTTCCATGCTGACATTTCCCAGTCCTGTTCCAGTCTTGGTGATGTACCCTTGTCAATGTGGTCTCTGATCTTCATAAGATTAACAACAGGAGTATGTTTTCTGAGAATGAATCAGTGTAATAATGTCCAGAATAAAAATGACTTTGTACTCATTGCTGATTTGCTGTGTGTTTCAGGCTGTGGGATCAGGAACTGGAGCGATCAAATGCCAGAAATGGAAAACCTAGTTTGTTCAGAGTTCTCAGAAGGTGCTTTGGTCTCAGAGTTATCCTGTTCGGTCTGGTCTTAGCTGTTGAGGAGCTCCTTTTCAAGTGAGTAATGGCATTCCCATGTTCTTGTTGTCTGAGTCAGCGATTCTCAACCTTTTGCATCCACTTGGCATTTTATCAGATGACCATACTCCCACCATAGTAAAAGCAAAGCCTTCTCTTATTTTTTGATAAGAAGTGTGTCTTTACAAGTATGTACATCTTAAGTTACATTAATTACTGATCTTTAATGGAAGTCCTTATTTTTGAGACCACATTCCACCCTGCCAGCAAGCATTGTCCACCAGTGAGATGCATCCTACTGGCTCTGAAACAATGGTGTCACTAGTTTACTACTTTGCTGACTGACTGACTGACTGCGTACTTTGAAATATTAAACTTCATTATAAAGCCAGTTACTTGGTGATGTCCTGAGCCATTTACATCCCATCTCATGGTACCTTTTCAGGTTGCATGCAGAGGAGCTGCCATCCAGGTATGGAGGGTAGATGTGAATTTGTTGAATAATCTTATTTATATTTATGGTTCGAGAATGACATAAAAGCAGATCTTACAGAAGGAGGATGGAGGATGTGTGGACTTATCTGGCATAGGATAGAGACTGGTGGCAGACTCTTGTGAACAGGGGAAGAAACCTTCAGGTTCTATAAAATGCTGGGAATTCCATGAGTGGTTGAACAACTTTTGGCTTCTCAAGAGGGACTTGACTCTGTTGGAAATAATTATGAATATGGTTTCATTAATGACACTGCCGGCATCGCAGGCTGATAAATGATGAATTGCAAAGGATTTGCAAGGAAGCTGTCATGGCCTAATCAAGATACTGCCCTGGCATTTGCCTAGAAGAACAGAGGATGACCATGATAAACCTGTCAAGGTAGCAAGTATTCTGATGGATTTGAAATAAGCTTCTTGTGAATACAGCATCATCATGTTGTCATGTTTGACTAGCCTATTTGTTAGATCTTGTTTTATGTCCTTCGTATTTGGCTTTTCTTTGGACTGACACAGATTTCATAACTTATAAGGCCTGTTAGGAAAATGTGCTTTCATGAAAATGTGATGCATTTTTATGTTTAATATGTAGGATCACTCAGCCCCTATTTGTGGGAGGACTTATCCGGTATTTTTCACCAGAGAGCAGCGTGAGTCGAAGCACAGCTTTCATGTATGCTGCTGCCATTGTGATATGCTCAGCTGCTAATGTGATTGTCAGGCAGTCATTCATGCTGGCGATGTTCCACCTTGGCATGAAGATACGAGTTTCCCTGTGCTCCCTCCTGTACAGGAAGGCAAGTATAGATTCCAATCATATTTATGCTTTAAGAACCAGTAACTAACACCCAATAAAGTATATCACACAGTAGAGTAGAGATTCTTGCAGGGATATTTTTGAAGAAATTGGAAATTATGACATTATATTCACAGTATATATACTCATTACTTTTATACATAATTAATAATAAATATTTATTTAACTTTAATAACAAGATTCATGAATATACAACTAGATCCCAAGGTAATTTACATGTACCTAGTGTGAATACTTCAAAATTTTATATAACAGGTATTAACGTGTTCAGTCATCTTCCACGATCAATAAAGATTTTGGCCAGTGATGGGAAAAGCTTTAAATTTACATTAAAGAAGTTTTTATGTCATCATTCTTTTTACTCTATAAACGAATACTTTCAATATAAAGAAGACAAAGGATTGTAATCCAGATATTCTCTTGAATTGTTTGTTAGGTTGATTTTCCACATGATGTATTACCCACTGACTAGTCGCTCGGCATTTAAGGGTAAAAATTTTATGGAAGTATGGTATTGTAATAGACCATCTGTTTTAATAACACATGACAGTAAACAATTAAGATGGTCATGAATGGTTTACTTACAGCTCATTTCCTTTTATCCTAGAGGAATATGTTAATTAATAGTTTTCAAATTTTAAGGTTCTTGCTATGAAATGACTGTCTCAGTGGGGTGACACAGTTGTGCACCACTTTTCACAACAAACACTTTCCACCATAAACAGGAAACATTTCTTTATGAATGTCCTTTGCATTGAGTCCTTTTGCCCAAAACAATACACAACAGAATGCTGCTCTCTGGTAGCAGACTCTTTGAGCATGGTCACCATTTTGACTACTGAAACCAGCCTCTGAACATGTGCATGCACATCTGTGACCTAGACTCTCGTGAAGCTGGACTGTGCTGCTACCTAGTGATACATATAGAAAACCTGTTATGTCCATTACAGGTGTTCTGCTTCCAGTTGTGACCTACTTACTGACTCCCATGAAAGTGTTGATGGTAGTGTTGATTAGTCTTCTCCACCAGTAAAGTGATAACAGCTGCAGAACTCAACACAAGGACACTGTATACAGTCAAGTTTTTGTGTATATACAGTACAAGTGGGATTGGACTCAACTCATAGTCAGAACTGCCATCTGTGTTGTTATGGACACACCAGACTAGCCCATTGGTCGACCTTGGTTGTACACTCCTTGGCAGGTTGGAGCTAGAGCGCTTTATGTCATCTTCCTTCTTGTCTGTTTTGTCAGGAGTTTTCATCTACTGCCTCTGATTTGGTGTTAGGTATTCAGTCCCCTCTGTGTCCAAGCTGTCTTGAAATTCGTGGTGCCATGTCCTTGTGGTGTGAGTGTAGTGATAAGGATCTCAAAGTGCATGTTAGATGCAATTGAAATAGAATAAGCTGCCCATATTTACCTCCTATCACAGCAAACCCTAATGGCAGAGGCTCACAAGTGAAGGTTATCATATGATATGCCCACTGTTTCTGCACTTAGAATGGCACAACCATTGTATGGAAAGGCTGCCGTTATGTATAAGGTGTCTTGTCTCAGTTGTCATCAAAAGTTTCTTGCACTCCTCAGAGTTAAATACATAATCATACTGGAGTGAACATGCAAAAATAGTGAAATGTATCATGTAACAAACATAAATTAAGTACGCTCAACTCTCAATTATCCAGGGGCGGATAAACCGGTTTGCAGCTTAACCGGGGCTTTTTTGAGGCTTATATGTTGTTTAATATTCGTTCACTTTTGTTTCACATGGTGAGTTGTAACACTGTTTTGGCACTAGTGTCAAACGAGCTGTGCATTTTTTGGTCCTGTTATGCTAACACAATGTTGTAGGATAGGGGTGAAAGAATGCAAGAATTTGTGGAAAGTTTCAAGGACAGATAGACCGCCCAAGTTAGTCTCTTTGTATCGATCTTCAAGTACATTAGCAAAATGTCGGTGTAAAAGGAAGCGTGTTGTGATAAGTATTGAACAGAAACTCGTGTGAACCGGGCTTCAAAATGATAAGCAGTGGGGGTGCAGCCAAAAGAGCGGGAAGAAAGTGAGACTGAGGAAGGTGTGGAAAATGGTTCTCTCTCCCACTGCCACCTGGCATCCATTCCATAACTGGTACTCCAGCTTTCTGTTTGACACAGAATCAAGATATCTCAGCAAGCCTTAGACTTCTGTGTATTGACTGTGGGGAGCCATATCTGATTAGTTGAGAGGCTGTTAAGAAGCCATGCCTTTTACTGGATTCCCACTTTTGTGGCCGTTTACAATGCATCGCATCATGGGAGTATCTCAGCACTTGTAAATAGAGATGTTAGTTAATGCTCTTGATGAATAGTACCCTCATAACACATGGAAGCACTCTGCGGTGCTGTGCACTTGGTGGAGCATGTTTTAGTCGCAGTTACAGCCTTGCAGAGTACCTGTTGAGTTCCTGCCATCTGCCTCGTAGCGCATACTCATGAAGTAACTTCAGAACTACTGGATGCATACTTATGAAATTTCATGCTGGAGAATTTTCCTGAACTTATTTCAGTCATGCCAGTTTGTATCTTTTTCTGTCCAGTATATTTTGAATCCTGTTGCAACTTAGAACTCTCTGTTCTAGGCACTAAGGCTGAGCAAGACAGCTCTCAGGGAGACAACCGTGGGACAGGCAGTGAATCTCATGTCGAATGATGTCAACCGGTTTGACTACAGTGCCAATTTCTTTGTGTACCTGTGGGTTGGCCCATTGCAGACACTTGTTATATCATATCTGATGTGGCGAGAAATTGGTTTTGCTGCAGTTATTGGAGTTGCCACCATTATGCTTGTCATTCCTCTGCAAGGTGTGTATGCCAAGAAAATGTTAGTCATAAAACTGGAAGTTACTGTGTATAAACACAAATATATGACCTCTTAATAGTGTGTTCTGTATTTGTGTAAAATGTCTCTGTCAGCATTTTAATATCCTTAAGTGATGTTGAAGCCTTGATATGCATTGTGTCTTCAAGTGTCCTTAAAAAATCCAGTATGCTACAGATGTAACAAATTCGTGGAATATGGTTTTTGTCCTAAGATAACCGGCCTTCTCTTGAGGTTGCAAACCTCTTTGTTGTGAGTGGGTGTCAATGTTTTAGGGAAACTTAACTGCCTCTGTCTTCAGGTCTCTTCTGCTCTGAAGAAGGCAGCAGTGGGTTTTGCTAAAATGTTAGTAACCACCCACAAAACTACAGAATGTCATAACCAAGAAAAGAGCAGTCTTAATTTTCAGCACTGTAAAAATATTAAATCTCATCAGCCTTCTCCTGAATCTGTCCCTAGTCTACATGCTCTGCTTAGTTGTAATGTGCAAGGTTAAGAATTTTATAAAACTGCTGAGTTTAGAATCTGCAGTAGGAACCAGAAGAAGAGTTGTCACTAACATCCCTTCTGTTGAAGATTATTGTCACTGAAGTATACGGTTAATAAACCTAGGCCGATTTCACACCGTACATTTTTCTAATGATTTTCAAAATTAGAAGTCCATTGGAAAGATGGTGTGTGCTTGGACACTGACACCTAAAAGGACACCTTTTCAAACTAGGATTGACAAATGACCCATCCTGTGAAAGGTGCTTACAAGAAGACGAATCATCCACACACGTATCCTGTGTGATTGTGAGGCTATAGCTTATTTAAGATTTTGTCACTGCTATGACACCCCCATAAATAAAGTCCTACATTTCATTTGAAATGTAGGATTAATAAAGAGTTAATCGAAAGGGGAAGCACAGTAGATCATTGAAGGTCGCAGTGCAAGGATTTTATGGCCCATCCCCTTACACATGCTACTACATACTACTACGTGGTGTATGCTTTTACACATTGTGATGGATTCTTGTCACCTGGTCTGTTTTTCTAAGAGTTCTCAAATTGAAACTCACAGGTTCAGTGCACAGATCTAATGTTAGCATGTTGCAGTTCAGGATATTCTTATTCTGATGGTGGAAAATACTGTTCCTATTTAATCAGTGAAAGACATGAAGTTTGTCAAAGGAATAGTGGTTTCCTTAAAGGAATGTTTATTCCAATGTACACTGGAAGAACATGCAGTGTGAAACATAGCTCATGAGATTGAGTCAGATACAGTACTGTCTTATGTTCAGTAAGCAGCAAACCTTTGAGGCACTGTTTAAATGGTTGGTACTAATGGTAGTCACGTTGGTTGATTAATCTTGTAATTTTGTAGCTTTTTTTGGAAAGATGCTGTCCACTTTTCGTCTCCGTACTGCAAAGCGAACAGATGAGCGAGTCAGATTCATGAATGAGATAATTGTTGGCATGCAGGTGATCAAGATGTATGCTTGGGAGAAACCATTTGCTCATCTTGTTTCCATGGCTCGCAGGTAAGTTCCAGCAGATCGTTATGTGTCATGATGCTGTAAGATCTGCTCTCTGCATTTTCTGTACTACAATTGAGCCTGACTTATAGGCACATGTAAAGGCCAGAGAACTACCTCATGAGTGCAGCTTGACTGTCTGTAGTTAGTTTTACCCCTTTTGGAATTTAAACGAGATTATGATGCCATGAAATATGTCACTGAAGGGAGGTCTCAACAGTCTATATTGTATAGTGGGAATTTTATGGTCCTTGTACATTTATGTCCTAGTGGTTACATTTTATTATGAGTCAGTATTCATGAAAATTGGAATTGCATAACGACTTTTATTGAAGTCTCCCATACCAATGTAAAAAAACAAATCTGGAAATTTAGAACCTGATGCTAAGTCTCTAATAGGCAAACAGATACAAGTTCCATGTGGGGTGCTCTTTTCTTTAGTCTGTACAGAACCCTTAAAATGCTGATCAGTATTACCATTTTGATCTTTGATTTGGAGAATATTCTTTGGGCATCTGCAAGGCTTACTTCTTCAGTTCGAAGCAAGAGTCTGAGAAAATTTTGAGAATACAGATGAGAATGATAATTTCCTGTAGTCTTAACATTTTTTCAATATAATTACATTTTATAGCAGCCCCCATGTCTTCACATTGCACTAAAATGTACTTTTTATGTCAGATCCATTTTCAGTGGGGCCCACTCATCATAGTATCCAATGGTTACCAGGGGCTGTTTCCTGAGGGAGGGGAGGTGGACTATGCATTCACTTCCTCATATATCTTCAAGGTATAGTGTTTAATGAAGCACAGGGACAGTTTTACCTTTCTCCCCTCCCATCCCTTTCAGTAAAATATTTTCATAAATTGTCATCCAGTGTTTGAAGAAATAGTTTTAGGGCCATGTCCTTTTTCACAGCTTGTTGAACCTGAAATTCATCAAAGCAGTGTATTGGTTGTCCTACATATTCTCACATATCATGGCCAGAAAAGAGATGCACATGTACCAAGTTAATCTGAAGCTCCTACATGTGGAAGTACAAGGTGTTCAACATGTTCTGCCATCCAGTGCTCTCACCCAGCTAAACCGCTTGGGTCACTGGTACCCCTAAACGATGCTGTGCAAATGGAGCCAATTGAAGGAAATATTATATATTCCCCTGTCACCATGTCATTGGATTCTTTTTATGAGAACAGCAGGCTCCCTCAGATGTCTTTTAAACTCTTCATTTTGTGATTTATTTTGTGAAAATCTTCCTTTCAGTTTGATTTCTTCACAATTTGACCACGATGAACATGACACCTATAGCTCAGGCTCAGTCTGTCCAACTGCAGCCATCTGTAATGTTACAGTTCCAATTCTGTGAGATGTGTTATGCTCAGTCAGTGATTCTGCTTTGAATCTGGAAACTAAAATCATGGCTTTTATGCCTTCCTTTATATTTCTGTCTACATCAAGTGGATCCCTTGTCACCACGATATGGCACGTCCTCAGGTTGCAGATGGAAGAAATGGCCTCCAGATATGGAGGACAGATGCGAATATATTGAATAAGCAGTCACAGCCAACAATGGATGGTCCTCCAGCTTGGGAGTCTGTCATGGGGCTAACAACTCACAGTAAAAAATAATTTTGTTACAAAATGTCACAAAGGGCCTTGAACTTCAACAGATTCTTTGGATAAACGACAAGCTATGGAAAATGGACATGAAATTTGGTACATGGAATGTAGGATGTCTATATAGGGCAGGTTCGCTCAGGGCAGTGGCAGAAGAAATCTTAAGATTTAACAGGAGTACAGGAGGTCAGATGGGACGGAGGTGGCACCAAACTAGCAGGCAAATATACATTTTTCTATGGAAAGGGGAATGAAAATCATGAATTAGGTACAGGTTTTTTTTGAACATAAGAGAATCATATCAGCAGTTAAGATGGTAGAGTATGTTAGTGATAGGATGCCATACATAATACGAAGAGGTCGCTGGAATGTTTGTGGCCCAGCAGAGGATCAAACTGAAGATATGAAGGACAGGTTCTAAGAAGGACTAGACCATGTATCCGATATAAGAAGTTGTGTGAAAATTATAGAGGTTAAAGGTTGAAGCATCAATGTTCCATGGGCCTATTCAGGTCCTAGAATCATTGTGAAAATAATAACCAGAGGAATTCGCAGTACTTCAGCAGGCTATAGTCCTTGGCCCCATCTGTTCCAGCAGCAGCAGCACATCTGTCTAAATGCATTTCCTTATTGCAGATATTCATAAGAATTAGCTTGTTTTCATTACCCTGAAGCAACTCAATAGGCTTTTAATGTTTTACTTTCCAGACATGAAATCCAGTCAATCAGAGCTGCCCTCTATGTGCGTGGGTTGCTGTTGTCATTTGGCAGGTTTTCAACAAAGATCGCCATATTTATTGCTATAGTGTCATATGCTCTACTTGGAAATACAGTCACAGCTGAGAAGGTGAGATCATTTGTAAAGAACAATTAGTCTTGTCTGCAAAACTTCTCCATAACAAGAGAGCTGTATGTGGAAATGGAGCAAAGAATGAGCTTGTTGGGACTGCATCGGTAAATTTGTTGATCTTTCAGTTTCATTCCACCCATGGTAAAGGCTGGATTTATTAAAGCTGTAAGTACATGCACATCATTGAATGTAATGGCAATCTATGCTGCGGCAAGAAAGAATATAGCAAATTTGTGAATTCTGTGAAGCAGTGATTTATTGAAACTAGACACCAAAATTGTTACTTAGAGCTGGGGAATAAGAAGGTTGGTCTAGAAGTAAACACAGAGAAAACTAAGTATATGTTGCTGTCTCATCATCAGAGTGCAGAGGAAAATAATGACATAAAGATATGTAACAGATATTTTTGAAAATGTCGCACAGTTCAGATATTTTGGAACGACCCTAACAAATCAAAACCTGATTCAGGAGGAAATTAAGAGGTGATTGAACTTGGGTAGTGCTTGCTGCCATTCAGTCCAGAACCTTTAGTTTTCCCATCTACTGTTTAAAAACAAAATTTAGAATACACAAAACTATAATTTTGCATGTGGTCCTGTTTGGGTGTGAAACTTGGTCACTGACATTAAGAGAGGAACATATACTGAAGGTATTTGAGAACAGGGTGTTGAGGAGAATATTTGCATATAAGAGAAATGAAGTGATGGGAGGATGAAGAAAGCTGCATAGTGGGGAGGTTGATAACTTGTACTCTTCTCCAAGTATAATTAGAATTATCAAGTCAAGGAGGATTAGATGGGCAGAGCATGTAGCATGAATGGGGGAGAAGATGAATGCATATAGGATATTGGTAGGAAAGAGACCACTAGGAAGACCAAGGTGTAGGTGGGTGAACAATATTAAAATGGATCTTAGAGAGGCAGGATGGGATGGTATGGCTTGGATTGATCTAGCTCAGGATAGGGAACAGTGGAGGGCTCTTGTGAACACAATAATGAACCTTTGGGTTCCATAAAATGCTGGGAAGTTCTCGAGTAGCTGCACAATTGGTGGCTTCTCAAGAAGGGCGAGAGAGCTGGGGGGATACAAGGTAACATGTAAGGTTTAGAGGTTGTCTTGATGGTGATTGTTCAGATGTGCTCCTCTGGATTGTGACACCATGTAGTGTTATGGCCAGATAGTGACATACTGCTTCCATGTTCAGGGTTGAAGTGTGTAGGGTGAGTGTGTCAGAATTTGTTTGCATTATATACTCATGTTGCAAGGGAGGCACTCACCCAGAACCATGGGAGGAGGGAAAGAAATGGAGCCCAGTCCGGTAGGAATGATGTGCAGGAAAACAAGCATTTCAGCATGCTTTTTTGTCACAGTTATCAAATTTCTGTTCTGCCTCTAGTGACAAAGGGCTGTATTGTGGCCCTGAAAAGGGTTGTCATTGAACATAATTCTATTTCCTCCTGTAGCAAAAAGAAATATATGTATTGTGGCCCTACAGAAGGCCATGTTTTCTCATCATTCCTTTTTCCTGCAGTGGCAAGAGACTATTGTGGCCCTGAAAAGGACTATAGTTTCTCATAATTCTGTTTTTCCTGCTGCACAAAAGAATGTTATGGCTCTGATGGGGGCCACATTTCCTCAATTCCATTTCCTTTCAGTGGCAAAAATAACACTGTAGTCTGAAAGGTGGTTGTTTTCTTGCCTACCATTCCTATTTGCCCACTTAAAGCTGTATCTCATTTCCCTCTTTGGAAAATTCAAAACTTTATGTATCAATAGATGTCTGTCTGCAGGTTCAAGTGAAGTGTTAGTATTTATTGTGATGACAAGTACAAGGTTTAATTTCAAACTAGGCCATAAAATGTCATTTTCTTGTAAGTTGGCTGTAGGGGAGAGTGAAAGTGTCCTGACATAAATGCTACCACATTTTGATTTGTAAGGTCTCTTCTGTATCACACATTGTATTGATATGTTAGATGTCAGGCATTTACTGTTAAAACTAAAATTTTAGTTTGTTTGGTTTGAGTTAGACACTTCATGTGTGGAATGATGGTGTTGTTAGACCTGACAGTGACTTTGCGCTGTTATTTTTGTAGAATCTGTCCTCCTTTTATCTGTTCTGTAAGACATGTCTGTATGTATAAGTCTCATAATAACAGCTATCACTCTAAATATGTTTGTAATTTTTCATTTTTCGCAGATGTTTGTGATAACTGGATTTATGAATATCATAAACAAGGCAATGACTGATCAGTTTCCTCGATCAATAGCGCATCTCTCAGAAGGAGCTGTCTCTGTTAAACGAATCCAGGTTTGTTTTTCTGAATATTCTATGCAGGTAGCAGTTAGTGTTCCATGTTTTCATGAAATATGTGTGAAGTCTGATAAGATGTGAGGCTGGTCATATAGGATTTGTATTGTATGTTCTCATTCCTCGCCATTAAGCTCATGATACAGAACAAGTTATTTTTGATTTGCAGATTGTGTTGTGCTAGTAGTGTGGCATAATTTTGAAATGGTGGAACCAGGCAGATCTGATACAGAAATACATACATGTTATTGTTGTTTTTTTATATTAATCATATGAAAAACAGTGATCGCTCTGTGCACCACCCGCCGTAACATTGAAAACAACTCTGCATTTTACTCATGGAGGATTTATTCGTTTGCACAATTCTCATAATAAAAAGAAAATATTTTTTTTTCTAAAAAGCATTGACCATGTGAGCTTTGTAATGGAACCACAGCATGTTTCCTTTGAGATAAGTGAATTTTTATTTGTATTATTCAAATGAATTTTATGCTTCAAAGTCTTCAGATAAATGTTGATGGAGAGAGAGCTTTAACAGCTACTTGAGACAGTCTTCACAGAAACAGAATAGTGTTGTTATGCTCTAAGATATTAACATATTTCAGTTTCTATAAAATTGATTTTACTGCCACAGAAATTCCTTCTGTACGATGAAGTGACCACTGCAAGTAGCTGCACTGCCAAGGGTATGATGACCACATTCACAGTTGGTGGTAAACACAGACCTCTTGAAACTGGAACTGAGATGCAGGTAGCAAAGAGTAGTGAAGTGGAAATGAATACATGTACACCAGAAGACCACACAAATGTTAATGACATTGTTGATGTGAAGGGTATCAAGATTGCCAATGTGACAGCCAGGTGGAGTGAGGACTTGCCTGAGAACACTCTGACAGATGTGAGTCTGGATGTGAGACCCGGAGAACTTGTGGCCGTTGTCGGACCCGTCGGCTCAGGAAAGGTGAGCTGCAGTTGTGTTGTAGGAAAAGGGATGTAATGAGCAGTGCTGGGGGCTTGGTACACAGGCTGATGTTATAAAGACTGTGTGCTACTGTTGCAGACATCACTGCTGCATGCCATCCTGAAGGAACTGCCCCTCAACAGTGGCTCCATCTCTGTGGGTGGATCAGTATCATATGCATCGCAGGAGCCCTGGCTGTTCACAGGCTCTGTACGGCAGAACATCCTGTTTGGGCAGCCCATGGACAGGAACCGATACAGACAAGTGGTCAGAGTCTGTGCTCTTGAACGGGACTTCCAGCTGCTACCCCACGGTGACAGGACCATTGTGGGGGAGAGGGGTGTCACCCTGAGTGGTGGGCAGAGGGCGAGGATCAGTCTGGCAAGGTGAGTGTCTGTGCTC
>NW_019733375.1:191431-191849 GCF_002891405.2 Cryptotermes secundus
TTGAACGGGACTTCCAGCTGCTACCCCATGGTGACAGGACCATTGTGGGGGAGAGGGGTGTCACCCTCAGTGGTGGGCAGAGGGCAAGGATCTGCCTGGCAAGATGAATGTCTGTGCTCTTGAACGGGACCTCCAGCTGCTGACCCTGTTTTGCTCCACAATGCAGTTTAGCACCAAGTGCCTGAAAAGGTTGCAGTGGCAGAAGAAATCTTAAAATATAAGTTAGATTTAGTGGGGGTAGAGGAGGTCAGATGGGACAGAGGTAGCACTGAACCAGCAGGGGAATATACATTTTTCTATGGAAAGGGGAATGAAAATCATGAATTAGGTACAGATTTTTCATACATAAGAGAATCATATCAGCAGTTAAGAGGGTAGAGTTCATTAGAGATAGGATATCATATATACATATTGTAAC
>NW_019733375.1:191875-269811 GCF_002891405.2 Cryptotermes secundus
AATTGATGACATAAAGGATAGATTCTATGAAGAACTAGAGCATGTATTTGATAAATTCCCGAAGTACCCTATGAAAATTTTGTTAACAGATTTCAATGCCAAAGTAGGGAGGGAAGACATTTTCAAACCAACAATTGGGAATGAGAGTTTGCATGAAATTAGTAATGATAATGGAGTTAGAGTAGTAACTATTTTGAATTGTTTCATTTTTGGTACACAACACACAGCACATAAGAAACATTGAACCATAAGCCATACATTCAAGCTGACGTCTCCCATCTTTGGGATGAACTAACAAGGAGGAATTCAGCATTTTAGATTAAACATTTTAACATTTAGCGTTTTAACTTAAAACAGTTTCGGATGAAAAGTGAGAACTTGATAGTGTACTCAACTATCTTAGTAAGTTTTGTGCTTTTACACGTCAGCATATTGTAGCAGCGTCTACACGACAAACATAACTGTGAACATCATAAACAACGACAGTGTTTCCATAGTTATAGGAAGTGCCTCTGATGATGGTTGTATCAAACTGAAACATGTAAGGCAGAAGTGATATTAAAAAAGTGACCTACAAATTGTTACACTCGACAGACTCTCCACTAACTCTGTTAGAGTAGTAAATTTTGCCGCATCAAAAAATCTTACTGTCAAAAGTACAATTTTCGCACATTGTAACATCCATAAAGTTACTTGGACATCTCCTGAGCAAACAAACAACACACAGAGTTAATATGGAGAGGTTCAATCTCAAGAAATTAAATGAGGTAGATGGTAAAGAGCAGTATTGTGTTGAAATCTCAAATAGGTTCACAGCTTTGGAAAACTTGGAAACTGAGGTGGATGTTAATAAAGCTTGGGAACTATTAGAGAGAATATAAAAATGTCTGCCAAAGAGAGTCTAGGTTATTATGAACCGAAGAAGCATAAGCCATGGTTCGATGAAGGATGCTCAAAATTATTAGATCAAAGAAAGCAGGCCAAATTGCAATGGTTACAGGATCCAAGCGAGTTAAATGGGGATAATCTGAACAATATAAGACGTGAAACCAGCAGGCATTTCAGGAAATAAAAGAGGGAATATCTGAAAGACAAAATTGATGAGCTTGCAATGAACAGTAAGAACAAGAACATTAGAGACCTGTATAGAGGAATAAATGACTTTAAGAGGGGTTACCAGCCTAGCAGTAACTTAGTGAAGGATGAGAATGGTGATCTGCTTGCAGATTCCCACAACATTTTGAATAGGTGGAGGAACTACTTCTCTCAGTTATTGAATGTACATAGGGTCAGTGATGTTAGGCAGACAGAAATCCATACAGCTGAGCCGTTAGTACCTGATCCTAGCCCTTTTGAGGTTGAAAGTGCTATTGCAAAATTGAAACGGTATAAATCGCCAGGTAGTGATCAAATTCCGGCAGAACTTATTCAAGCAGGAGGCGAAATATTACGTTCTAAGATCCACAATCTAATTACTTCTATTTGGCATAAGGAAAAATTGCCTGATCAGTGGAAGGAGTCTATTATTGTACCAGTTCACAAGAAGGGTGATAAAACTGACTGTAGTAATTATCGGGGGATATCACTGCTATCAACTTCATATAAAATTTTGTCCAATATTCTTCTCTCAAGGTTAAGTCCATATATAGATGAAATTATTGGGGATCATCAGTGTGGGTTTCGACATAACAGATCAACTACAGATCAGATCTTTTGCATTTGTCAGATATTGGAGAAAAAATGGGAGTACGGTGAGACAGTACATCAGCTATTCATAGACTTCAAGAAAGCCTATGATTCATTTAGGAGGGAAGTATTGTACAGTATTCTGATAGAGTTTGGGGTACCCGTGAAACTAGTTAGGCTGATTAAAATGTGTTTAAACGAAACATATAGTAAAGTCCGTGTAGGTAAACATTTGTCTGATAAATTTCCTATTCAGAATGGTCTATAACAAGGAGATGCTTTATCGCCACTCCTTTTCAACTTTGCTTTAGAATATGCAGTTAGGAAGTTCCAGGGAAACCATGTGGGACTGAAAATAAATGGGACACATCAGCTGTTGGCCTATGCCAATGATGTGAATCTACTGGGTGATAATGTAGATACCATAGAGAAAAACACACAAACTTCAATTGACGCAAGTAAAGAGGTTGGTCAAGAAGTAAACACAGAGAAAACTAAGTATATGTTGCTGTCTCGTCGCCAAAATGCAGGGCAAAATTATGACATAAAGATAGGAAACAGATGTTTTGAAAATGTGGCACAGTTCAGATATTTTGGAACAACGATAACAGATCAAAACCTGATTCAGGAGGAAATTAAGAGGAGATTGAACTCTGGTATTGCTTGCTACCATTCAGTCCAGAACCTTTTGTCTTCACGTCTGCTGTCCAAAAACATAAAAATTAGAATATACAAAACTATAATTTTGCCTGTGGTTCTGTATGGGTGTGAAACTTGGTCTCTGACATTAAGGGAGGAACATAGACTGGGGGTGTTGAGGAGTTTATTTGGACCAAAGAGAGATAAAGTGGCAGGAGGTTGGAGAAAACTGCATAACGAGGAGCTTCATAACTTGTACTCTTCTCTAAGTATAAGTAAAACGATCAAGTCAAGGAGGATGAGGTGGACAGGGCATGTAACACGAATGGGGGAGGCAAGGAATGCGTATAAGATATTGGTGGGAAAGCCAGAAGGAAAGAAACCACTGGGAAAATCAAGGTGCAGGTATGTGAACAATATTAAAATGGATCTTAGAGAAATAGGATGGGATGGTATGGATTGGATTGATCTGGCTCAGGACAGGAACCAGTGGAGGGCTCTTGTGAACACGGTAATGAACCTTCGGGTTCCATAAAATTCTGGGAAATTCTTGAGTAGCTGAAGAATTGGCAGCTCCTCCAGAAGGGCTCAGCTCCATGAGCAAGTAAGTAAGTAAGTAAGTCTGAAAAGGTCAGGAAACACACAGTTTTGGATGGCAGAAGATTCAGATACCAGAAGTTAATTGTACAGGACTGCATGTATAGGCAGATGTATACAACAGTCAGCAGTAGTTACTTTCACTGGAGCCCATGTCCTGAGCTGTGCCAGTGGTGTCACCCTGGCCACAGTGGTTAAGTGCAAAAGCCAGTCTTTCTTGAACAAGGCCATTAGGGCATTACTGCCTTATGTGTTTGTGCTTCTCACTTATGAGCTGCTTCTAGATGGGGTATATTGTTAGAATACATTACAGATACATAGAATAACAGAGACACAATGCACCAGTGTGTTGTATTCTTGTTCACAGGGCTGTTTACAAGCAAGCCGAGATATATTTACTTGATGACCCACTGTCTGCAGTAGATGCCCACGTGGGGCGCCATCTGTTTAACGACTGCATCTGTGACTTCCTTCAGGGCAAAACTCGACTTCTGGTCACGCACCAGCTGCAGTACCTGCAGGCAGCAGACAACATTGTGATCCTTAATAATGTTAGTAGCTGCAGATTTGTATGATCTGTTCTTACATTTGGATATTCCTATCTTCAGTGACACAGGAGTGCATGCAAACTAGCAGCGCTTGTGTATGGCCTAGGGCCTACACTCTACGCCATTGTAAGAATGACGTGCACCACCATCTGCTGCCATACTCTGCACCAATTTTACTTTTTGTCATGTTCTACCAAATTTTTGCCACATAGGCTTCATATTTGGGAAGCCCTGGGTTAAACTCTCAGTCCAGCTATCAGGCATGTTGACTGAGAGATTGTTTGTGGTTTTCATTGGTGCATCTAGGTAAATGTCAGAACAGTATCTTGAACCAGGCCGCTTTCATTTCCTTTCATATTCTTTCCAGTTCATTAGTCATACTTTTTTTGAGTTGCTTCCAGTAACTGGACGGTAGAGTGTCAAATGGTGACATGATAGATGAATAACAAATTGAAAGTATTTGGAAGGATACAGTCATGGCCTAATTTGCTTTCAGGGATTGAGGAAAACCACACATAACCTCAGTTAGGATAGCTGGTGTCCTGGCAAGATTCACTCAGAATGCCTTCTGAGTATGAATTCAGAATGTTACCACTGAGTAAATTGTGTTGATGTAGGCATATAGTCTGGGCTCTTGATAGCATCGCTGTATAAACTGTGCTAATTGCCTACCACTGCTGTTATACTAAAGAGATCTGCTGTATCTAAATGTTTGTTTCCATTTACAAATTGTGTCTGTTGGGTTTTAGGGTATGGTAGAAGCAACAGGCGCATACAATGAGCTGCATGTCTCAGGGCTCAGTTTTGCCAAGCAGCTTGATCTGGAGGTGAACACCAAAGACAGTGAGCACCATTCTCTCAGACACAGTGACTCAGAACTTTCACTCCGCAAGACAAAGCATCAGAATTCACAAACATCTGAACATGTAAGCCCCTGTATAGCTTAACAGACTGTGGATGAGCTGTGTTGTTTAGTGGAGTTCTGTGATCAGCCATAGATTGACGTACTATAATGTTTCATATAATTCTGTGGTCAGCTGTAGGTGGACAGGTCATGTTGTTTAAGGTAGTTCTGTGGTCAATCATAGGTAGCTGGGTTATGTTTAATGTAGTTCTGTGATCAGCCATAGGTTGATGGACTACATTGTTTCGTGTAGTTCCATGGTTGGTCAGCTGTAGGTGGTTGGGCTTTGTTGTTTAACTTTTGAAATGGTGGTAGCTTGAGCTGGTCAGAGTTTATTTAAATGCCTGCTGTTGCTGCACTTTTAAACACCTGCTGCTGCTGCTGCTGCTCCACGTTTTGACGTCTGTTCCTGCTAGGGCTCTTACATTGTATTTAGAAATGATGTATCTAATACAATTTTTATGATAAATGACTGGAGTTAACTTTGTTTTAATCAGCAAAGTACATAGTGTCACATATTGTAATGTAAGTTTTGAAAATGTTTGAACAAAAAAGTTATGCTCTATTTTCAGTATGTTCTTGTAATTTTGATTCCTACTGTAAAAATTGTTTCCCGCTTCTTCACAGAGTAGTTCTGCATTATAAACTCATTTCTGCTTTTAACACGTGAAATAGTTTCACATTCTCTGGTGCCATAAAACATTTGGAAGCAATAAAATCATTTGGCAAGTTTCACATCTTTGTTACTCTCTTCAGAGCTTCAAGTCTTTTCACTAAAGGACAGAAAAGTGAAAGCATGGCAATTCAAGAAAGGCAAGAGGGAAAATTCTTTATTCCCTACTTCAGTGCCAAGCCCTGCCATTGCAGCTACAAGAGAATATTGGCCTTTCTGTGGTTACAAGCAAACACCTGCATCATAACTGAGATAGAGAGTGCATTCTGTTTTCTGTGAGTTCATAGTGAATTCAAATATTGTAGTTTCATTTCATCATAAAATGGCAATGAAATATTGAGGTTAAGGTAGTTCTGTGGTCAACCATAGGTAGCTGGGTTATGCTGTTTAATGTAGTTCTGTGGTCAGCCATACATAGCTGGGCTATATTTTTTCACGTACTTCCATGGGGAACAGTAGGTGGATGAGCTTTGTTGTTTGAGGTAGTTCTGTGGTCAACCATAGGTAGCTGTGTTATGCTGTTTATTGTAACTGGGCTATATTGTTTCATATAGTTCCGTTGTCAGCTGTAGGTGGATGGGCTTTGTTGTTTAAGGTAGTTTTGTTATCAGCTGTAGGTGGATGGGCTTTGTTTCTTAAGGTAGTCCTGTGATCAGCCATAGGTAGCTGTGTTATGCTGTTTAATGTAGTTCTGTGATCAGTCATATGTAGCTGGGATATATTGTTTCATATAGTTCTGTTGTCAGCTGTAGGTGGATGGGCTTTGTTATTTAAGGTGGTCAGCTGTAGGTGGACGGGCTCTGTTGTTTAATGCTTTTCCTTTACCATCTTTCTCTTTCTCTATGTGTTTTCAAGAATTGCATAATACAGGGTGGGGCACAGAAACTTCCTTTTTTTGAAGGTGAATAAAAGAAAAATTATTGCTGATAGACAAAATTTATGTTAGCTAATGAAAGAACATACTTCAAAGTTTTAAACAAAATATCTTGAAGGTGGTGGCCACCGTTCTCTATGCACTGATGCAACCGTTTTCTGAAGTTCTCCTCTGCACGTTCCAACATGTGCACCAGAATTTGGGCTACTTCCTGCCAAATAACATTCTTCAGCTGAAGCAGGTTTGTGGGGCGATTTTTAAAAACCTCTGCCTTGAGGTATCCCCATAAAAAAAAATCACAGGGCGTTACATCAGGTGAGTGTGCCGCCCAAGGGATGTCACCTCAAAGCGAGATGAGCCATCCGGGGAACTCTGCCCTAAAAACTGTCATCGAAGCTCAGGCTGTGTGGGCCTTGGCACCATCCTGTTGGAACCAGACATTTCCTAGATGCATTTCTTCAAGAGCTGGTTCAAAAAAGTTTTTTATCATGTCCACATATCACTGTGAATTGACAGTAACTGCATGATTGTCTTCTTCAAAAAAATAAGGGCCAATAACGCCAACTCCTGACAACGCGCACCATACTGTTACCTTATCACTATGAAGTGGCCTCTCATGGAGCTCTGTGGGATTGTTACCTCTCCAATAGTGCATATTCTGCTTGTTGACATATCCGGATAGGTGGTAATGTGCCTCATCACTAAAGAAAACAAGTGCATCAGGGGGTAAAGTTTCCAATAAAGTTTCGCACGCCGTTATTCGGTTCTGGAAATCTCGTGGTGACAATTCTTGCACAATAACCATCTTATAGGGATGGAAATTAAGATGTTCGTGAAGAATTCCGGCATTGAACGATCAGATATGTCTAGGGCGACTGCATGTTTGCGAGCGGAGCGTCTTGGAGATCTCAAAATCGACTGTTGAACTGCCTCCACATTTTCTAGCATCATAACAGTCCGTTGTCATCCTGATGATTTTTTCACCACACTCCCGGTTGTCCTAAAGTTCTTTACCCACAAAACAATCGATTTCCGGTCAGGAACCGGACCTCTGGGCTTAATTTCGAAGTGATTACAGAACGCACGCTGCACCGCCACATAGGAATGGTTGTTCAAAAGATAGGCTTTGACAGCAGATGCATGCTGCACACTTGTCCACCTCATGTTTCCTACTAAGGGGTATTAGACAGAAACTTCCGCGACTGCTGCGTTCGCCGAGTCTATCCCCACTTTTCTGCAACCTCCCCTCCCTTTACAATGCTTCTTCACAGAAAGGAAGTTTCTGCGCCTCACCCTGTAGTTCAGCTTGGAGTGGAATATGTGTATAGTGCAAGGTATATTTTCTCCCTTTCTTTATCCACTTCTGAGTGTTCTGAACGAAATTGTGCGTTCAGGATGAATATGCTTAAAGTTCCCAGTCCCCACAGGGAGAGCTAGTGCAGCGCATATGGTCACCAGTGTATTAACACTGTTGTGTCTGCCACTGCTTACATATGTGAATGTGGAGAACATGAAGTTCTGAGTGTGGCTTAGAGTTAATGTTAAATTGCAGATTCCCTCCCTGTCATGGTTGTCCAGCAACAGGAATAGTGGACCTCACTTTGTGAAGTTGACACGCATTAAATGATCTTCAGCTGTTCATCACTTTGTCCATCTCTTTCTAGATTCTCCGCTACTCATCAGTGTAATCCAGCTCCTCAGAGCTCAGTACACAAGTGTTTCAGAGTTCTGTTTCCAAATTGAGTAACATTCCTTTTCTGGAGGATTCAGTAGTTTTCCTCAATCCCTGCACTACCTCAAGTATGCAATCACCTCGTCCTTCCAAATCCTTTATGCTTCATCCTTCACCAGTCATCCTTTACCATTAAATTTTGTATGGTCTCAGTACTGACAGTGTTTTAGAAATAAGCCACAAAAAGCAAATACACAGCCTCATAACCAAGAAGACTGTAATGTGAATCTGTCCATTTTCTCATTCTTCTAGGTTTATAGTCCATTGAGTGTTTCAGGATATGTTGTGGTTCCAGTCTTTCAGACTCTCTCTGTTAGGTGTGCTCTTGTGAATTCTGCATTTATATACATTTTGAAACAGTACTGTCTTGTGGGATGTGATTGCATGTGATCTGTAGAAGTTCACTGCTGCTTGAGAGGTGTAAGAAGAGCCCAGTCACCAGTGTGAGAACCTCATAACCAACATGACTGTATTTTTTTTATTGCTAGTGAGGTGGGACTAAGTCCCTTGTACTGTGGCCACTTCTGGCCTATTGTACCAGCCCCAGATGATAGGTGAGGGTGATTGTGGAGCAGTTGGTGGAATGAAGATTGGCAGGGGAAACCGAAGTACTCGGAGAAAAGTTGCCCCAGCGCCACTTTGTCCACCACAAATCCCACTTGACCAGACCCGGGATCGAACCCAGGCCGCCGCGTTGAGAAGCCAGCAACTAACTGCATGAGCAATGGCGCGGCCTATGACTGTATTTACTGTGTTTCTGATTTCATCTTTAATGTGGAGAGCAGCCCAAAATTCAGTTAACCTAAAATATTCTGTCATGTTAACAGGAATGTTTACAATTAAACCTACCAGGTGATTTGTGAAATGGTGTCACAGCATTGCAAGTTGTGAATTGAGCATGGAGGAACTCATTTGGAAGAATTTTTGTCAATTCAATAAGTAATTTTAGGGTACATGTAACCAACCAGTTAACTGATTTCTGGGCCGTGCTGTATAGTATGTGTTTCTTTCCCCTGCCATTTTTATTCAGTACTCTTCATATTGAGAAATAAACATGGCAGTGAAACATTATGCTTTACAGAGTTCAGTGGAGGAGTCTGAGCCCAAGCAGATAGCTGAGATGCGGACGAGAGGCAGAGTTAGGTCTGGCGTGTACCGTGCATACTGCGCTGCAGGAGGGAACTGCCTCATCACATTCATCGTGCTGTCTGTGTTCATCCTGGCACAACTTGCGGTCAGTGTGGGTGACTACTGGATGTCATTCTGGTATGTCTGTCTCGTTCACTTGCACTGGCTTTGCTATGTTGAGCACAAGACTTCTTTCTGTTCTTCGTAAATGGGCACTCTAAGGTTCTTGTTACCTTCATGCTGTTACATTCATTGGATTTATATTTTATACAAGGCATGTGCAAGAATGACTTTTTCAGTTCAATAGTAGAATTTGGAAGCTTTCTCAGAATCAAGGCGAGACCAAGACGTTTCTCCACTCAGCCAGTTTGTTTTCACTGTACTCAAAATTTATAACACTATCTGTTTTTGCACAATGCACTACAGTGTCCTACTTAAGGCTTTTGATGTTGGAGACTTTTCAGTGAAGCATTTTCATAAAGCATATTATTTAAAAGAATTCAGTTATAGGACCGGACCATGTTCTTCTTCACCATGGGTAGAAGGGGAGGGAGACATTTAGTTAACAAGTTGATTCATGCTGGTGTTACCAACCATTACAGTTGTGATGGATCAGGTAATTCATTTGCTGTTGCACAAAACAGAGCTATCTCAAAGTTCTAGCAATCCGAGGCCAAAAAAAATCAGTGCTCAAATTCAGTCTAAAAAATTTGAGATTTGAACAAACCTCTTTGATACAAGTTCTGCACATGTTTATATAGAATCAGCTTTGCCAAATTTTATGTTGTAAGTACAGTTGGACTTCAGCTGTTGGCTTCAAATGGAGAAATACTGGTCTAATTCTAAGAGTGACTGTGTTCTTATTCCTGTTCCATTTTCCAAAGGATGCCCATAACATAAATTGTATATTTTCCAAATACATTGCATTTTCAAGGCATTGCTTCCAGTGAATATATGGTTTACAGTTAGGCCTCTCACCACAGAAGGAGAGAGGTGTTTGGGTGCTCTCAGATATCACTCACCTGTCATATAAATAGCTCACTGTGTGTATCATTACATAACATTTCAGTACCTTATATTAAGTGATGTTCGCGTTGGTCATCCATAAAAGATTTGTATAATTCACATGTGTAAATCATTGCAGTTAAGTATTTAAAAGAATGCCATCTCTGGTAGGATAATGTTTCTACTGATTTTCTTGCATCTGGGCCAATTGATTCAAGAGATACTGGAGGTAAAAACGCAGCTTACACTGCCCACTGACATTTGCTTTTGGAAATCAGCAAGAAAATATCTGAAGTTATCAGGTAACATGTGAGAGACCTCAACAGATAATTCTGTGGCTCTCTCTTACCTGTCACTCATGGAATGTTGAGATAGCCATAGCAGTAATGTTCTAGACTTGTATTTGAGAGGTGCTGGGTTCGAATCTAAGTTGGGACGCAAGCTATCATGACTGAATCTTTTTGTGGTTGCCTTCAGTCCCTCCAAGAAAATTCAGGGATGGTAGTTTGAATAGCGCCTGACTGCTTCCTTCCAAATCCTTTCTAATTTGTTATTCATCAGTCATTCTGCTATTCAGTATTATGTAGTTTTGATACTGAAACGATCGTAAAGTTAATGCACAACCCAATGTGAGTTTTGAAGGACATGATGTACAGAAGCCCAGAAAATCTGAATACACTACTGACATATTCAGTTAAATTGTTACTCAGCTGACCACAGGCCTTCAGTTTCACTGGCATCTTTTATGCAGGCTTGCCACCCCTGTCAGTGCCTTGTGGAGCTAGATGATAATAGGTCACAGTGTGAGACACTTCGGGTGCATACGTCTGTGGCAGGTCCGTGTTGATGTGGACGCCTGATCACATTGTGATGTAAGGGACTAGGTGCTCACTTAGTGAATGTGATGTAAATAAGCCTGTAGATTCAGTTGTGTATTGCTTCTTAAAGTCATTTTGAAATGTTCTTGATAGGACCAATGTAGAAGAACGGCGATCTTTGGTCAGTAATAGAATTGCCTCCAGCATAGATGGTGCTGCCATTAATGATACCACTACGCAGTTAACAGAAATGGATGTCACTACAACAGATACTAGTGAGTGGAAACTGGGGGTTAGTACCACCATTGCACCAACAGATGTCACCGAGTGGAGCTGGATGCCCAGCACAGAGACTTGCATTCTTGTATATGTGGGACTTGTGATTGGCATTGTTGTGCTTACCTTGGCGAGTGCATTTTTCTTCTTCTCAATGTGCATGAGAGCTTCAATCAATCTCCACAACTCAATGTTCAGCAGTATCTCACGAGCTACAATGTGGTTCTTCAATAACAATCCTTCAGGTAACTCAACATTCCCGTTCTTATACAGAGGCATTTGTTGCTTAGTGCAAGTTCTTCTTACCTTTGTTGCTCTCCCATTTGTCAGATGTAAATGGGAAAACTTCTGAGACAAATTCTGCCACTTCCAGTGACAGTACTGCTGTCAGAATGATGGGCAGCAGAGGGAGCATAACATCTTATCTTTTAAATTCAGCATTTGTATCTTAATTATGGAGGAAGCTGTCACTGATATGATAGTTAAGTTTATTGTAGGCTTTGGTATTATGACCATCACCAGTGGTTAGGTTTCATTTGCAAACAAGAAAACCTGTACCCAGATTTAATCAAGGTTCAGACCTCTGACTTCACTGAAGAAGGCAAGCAAGTTCGCTTCAGGAAGAAGCCAAAATATGTAGATCCAATTAATTGGCATTGCATGAAATAGTGTTGTTCTTGTAAGGAGAGAATCTAGCCTCATAGGAAGAGATATGTACCCAAAATATTGCCTGCCAAATTAACGGATTGTATAGTAATGTCTAATTCTGTTAAAAGTGTGATCTTATGGGTTGTGACACCAGGCAGATATCAACATATGAGAGGAACATGCATCCATCTTCAGGGTTGAAGTATGTAGTGTGAGGAATTGGCTTCGGTATACTCATATAGGGACCCAAGGAGAGGGGGCAAGAGAAGAACCCAGTCTGATAAAGCCAGAGGGGAAAAAAATGAAGTAAAAGCTGCCCTTATAAGGGGCATGGTTTATTATCACAGATGGCAAGTGGAACAGTGAGCAAATGTCTGTTTCCTCCACTCTGCTGTTCTCTCAGGACAGTAGTGGTGTGAAAAATGGACAAAACTGCCATTTTCAGAGCCAGTCTTTCTCACAGAAGGAAATTTGAACTAAGAATGGGGAAATTCTGTTGTTACAGGCCAACCCCCTTGGAACTTGCCTGCATAATCAAGATTACTCCTGCATGTACACATTTCAACCTTGAAGATGAAGGCAGCATGTCCTTTCCACACTATCGGTATCCAGTCACAAAACTATGAGATATCTCAACCCAAAAGACCACAGTCTTAAAAATCATCACTGTGATAACCTCAAATTTATTACGTTGCTTATAATGAGGAAGGTCGCAGGTTCAATTCCTGATGAGGTCATTGTATTTTTCAGTTGACCTAAACCTTTCAGCCACACTGTGGTCCTGGGGTCGACTCAGCCTATGACAGAAACGAGTACCAGGAATCTTCCTGAGGTAAAGGTTGACCAGTGCACAAGGTTGACAACCTCACCGCTGTGAGTCTGATGTCTAGAAAATGTGGGACCCTCAATGGCTCACAACCCTGTGGGCCTCCATTGCCTGTTACAGGGATAGTTTTACTTTTTTACTTTAATAACCTTTTTACTGATCCATATTTAAAGTGTATTTCCCAATTGCAATCTCACTCTTGTCATTACATTGCAGGTCAAATACTGAATCGCTTCACCAAGGATATGGGAGCAATTGATGAAACGTTGCCCGGGACAATGATGGACTGTGTGCAGGTAGCCATTCTGACATCTCTTCATGACACTGAGTTTGTTCACTGCACAGGGTGGAACTTCATTAGTATGATTTTCGTGAGAACAAGCCTACAAATATATGACAGAAATGTATAACCAAATGTTGTGAAGTGGGTATCACTACTGCTTCATATTCAGAATGCCCCTGCCTCAAATCTTGGCCAGTCACTAGCTCTCATGACTGAAGTTTCATGATTTTTCCTGCCCATCCATGTAAATGCTGGTATAGTACTTCAGACCAGGTCACAATCACTTCCTTCCATATCCTCACCAGTTCACTGTTCATTGATTGGCATGCCATTTGATATACAGTAACCCTCTCTAATCCAAATTAATGGGAGAAGAGGTCATCTGGATTAACAGATAATCTGGGTTCATATAACAAAATAGAGCCATAAAAGACAAAAAAAAATAGAAAACAAATAAGTGGAAAATGTAATAATATAGATAGTGAGGATGAAAATAAATAAATATCATTGCAGCAGTTTCTTCATCTGTCAGAAGCTGAAATCCAGGATCTCCATCCAACTCAAGCCAATCTTGGATATTGACTCGAGTGGTTTCAGTCTCTGCAGCTGCCCTCAACACAGTCAGAAAGTCCTCTTCCTCCTAAATCCCTTGTTTCTTTTTATAGTATGCACTCAACTGTGAACAAAATTTTTCATATTTTAATCTGGATTAACTGACACCAGATTAGTGAGGGTTTGCTGTATTCGTTAAACTATTAAAAGCATCGTTAAATTAAACAATAATAACAGTGTGTACTCTGTAGAATTTTGATTTGAATCACAAACATTTCATCTGGAAACCTTGGGACATTTTGGCAATGCTAACATTTTGGAATTGTGGGACTCAACACACTGTTTCCTTGTTGGTAATTTATCATGACTTGACATTGTCTCATTGCAGCGAACATTGATGATGCTTGGTGTGATTGTAGTGGTTGCAGTGGTGAACTACTGGATGTTGATCCCAACAGTAGTGATGCTAGTTGTGTTCTATATACTCAGGATCTACTATGTTGCCACCTCTCGCAGTATCAAGAGGCTTGAGGGCATCAGTAAGTTAATGTTTTACATTATATTTTGCATCTGTTGTACAGCTCATTTTTCTGTGTAACGAGTTAGGTAATGTATGCATAGCCTAACAGTTCTGCCACATTTGCTCCATAAGACATGGAAAAAGTAATGATTCGGAGTAAAATAGGTTTCATTTTTCTCTACAACTTCTGTATGGAACATTTTCTTCTCCTATAAGTAATTCTAACAAGTTATGCTATGTGCAAAAATATGTGTAGCTCATCAAGATCTTCATGTAAAATGTTTGCTATTGATGTCATACGTAGGTGAGTCAGTAAGTAAGTTACAAATTGATGTAGGGTACTACATGTTTGAATGAGGCACTTGAGGCCATCGCCACTAGATGGCAGCATTAGTCTGATGGCAATTAATGACATTCAGCATGAGACAATCGATGTTTACAAAAGCAAAACAGCAGTTGCAAAATTGCGGTGCCTCTGAGTGAGTGTACAACCCTCGAGCAGCGCTTCGTTGTGCGATTTTTGTGGGCAAAAGGTATGGAATCAAAGAGTATTCATAAAGAAAGCTTCCCATCTATGGTGAGAAGTGCCTGTCATGTCAAGCTATTTACAATTGGGTGCAGAAGTTCTCTGAAGGGCAGACACGTATCGAAGATGAACCCCACGTCGGCCGGCCAACGGATATTGTCACAGAGGCAAATGTGCAATGGGTTGAAGACTTAATCCGAGCAGACAGCAGGGTAACTGTAGACACTATAGCCACTGCTATTGGTTGTTCACATGGCATGGCCTACCTCATAATGCATGACAGGTTAGGTTTTCACAAAGTCTGTGCATGCTGACCCCACAACACAAAATGCGAAGAATTTGTCTGGCATTACAGTATCTCAATCGCTACAACGATATGCTAGCCCGAATTGTCACAGGTGATGAGTCTTGGGTTCACCATTACCAGCCTGAGACAAAGCGTGCGTCAATGCAGTGGAAACATCCTGCGTCGCCTGCCAAAAAAGTAGTTTAAGGTGATACCATCCTCCAGGAAAGTGATGCTCACAGTCTTCTGGGATCACAAAGGCATACTGCTCACCAAATTCCAGCCTCAAGGACAAACCGTAAATGCTGACTTCTACTGTAACATCCTCAGGAAACTTTGTAAGGCCATTCAGCAGAAGTAACCAGGATTCCTCACCAAAGACGTGTTGCTCTTGTATGACAACACATGTCCCCATACTGCCAACAAGACAAATGAGACACTGTGAAATTTCAAGTGGGAAGTCCTCAAGCATCCTCCATATAGCCCTGACCTTGCTCCAAGCGACTTCCATTTGTTTGGCTCTCTTAAACATCATCTTTCGGCTGAACATTTTCCCGACGATAAAGCTGTAGGAAGGGAAGTCACCACCTGGTTCCGACAGCAGCCCAAAGAACTTTATGCTGCTGGTTTTCAGGGGCTTGTGAAACGACGGGACAAATGCCTCAATGTACAGGGAGATTATGTTGAGAAATAAAAGCATTTTTCAAATCAGTACTCTTTATTTGTTCAAGTTCTGTATCCATTTGTAACTTACGTATTGACTTACCCTTGTATTTCAACCAGAATTAGGATGTGTTGATATAATTTAGTGAAACAAACCAGTATCAAATTTCCTGAAAATCCAGGCACAACTTTTACAGTGAATGTACCAAAAATAACTACTACGTTTTTGCATTCAAACTCCTTGTTGCAAAGACAGGTACAGATTCAATACCACTCACTAATTCAGAGTAACGGGAGGAGAGGTCATCTGGATTAAGTGATAATCCAGATTAGCAAAGCAAATAGCCTTTAAAAAACATTAGAACACAAATAAATGGAAAATTTAATGATATGAGTAGTACAAAGACAAAAGCAACACCGTCCAGTGTAACGTCCAGTGTCCAGTTTTATCACTTGAAAACTCATCACCCTTACATGTTTCAATCCCTACGGATCATCCTCAGAGGGCATCAATACTTTTTCTGGAAACTACTATTACAGTAGGTGTTAATTATATACGTACACATATAATGTCTGAAATACACAGTGCACACAATGTTCAACTTTTCAGTCACAACAGCCTTCCTGGTATTAAAATTTTATAAAAACTTTGTTGTTTAAGATTAAAGTTTATAAACCATGCAGGTTCGTGTCAATTCTCCTGTTGTCTTTCTTGGAGGTGGCTGATCTTATGCAGCCTGTCTGTCTTGAGAAAGGAGGTTCTTAATATTGTCCGTGTTTGTTCGTGGCTTGCTGTCTTCTTTACACGGCAGTGTATTTTATGTTAATATTCAATACGACATGTTGCACCGATAAGGATCCATATCGATATTTCAATAACTATACGTATTCCTGCCTGATGATGGTCATGTATGACAGAAACATGTTGCATTAATAAAGATCTGATGTAACTGTACTGTAACTCATTTGCAGTGAGTGTCAGAAACTTTGTCCCAGCATATTGTATAGTACCAAGGTCTGCAGTTCATTGGGCTTCCCACAACGCCTGCTGCAATTCTTTATGGCTTGGCACTTTAGTATGGAGGCAGCTTTCCATACCTTTACATTATGGCTGGTATCCTATAATAAATGTATTGTGTTGTACCAGGACACAGAATTGGCTTGATTAAATGGCTAGTTTGTTACCCAGAGAATGTGGTATGAGATATCAGTTCTAATGTATTCCTGTTGTCTTTCTCAGGTAAAAGATAAAGTTGTCCCTGTGCTTAATTAAGCATTGTGCCATTGAGACATATGTTCCAGACATTTGTATACTGAATATTTTGAGGTTCAATAGGTTCTCTGTCATATGGAGCTGTTCCACAATGACTTCTTTCTGAGGGATTTCCCATGTAATATCTTCTAAGTGTCCCATATTTACTACATAGCCCTTGCATTTTGATGTGAAGGTTCTTTAAGAATATAGTTGTTTCATGTTTTAACAAGATTTTGTAAACCCGTAGTACTGTAATATTTTCTACGTAATAGCATTCAAGTGTTCAAGAGTTTCCATGCTTGTGGCTGCTTCAAAATTCATTTTCTAACTTGTTTTCAGCTCGGAGTCCCGTTTTCTCCCATCTCAGTGCATCACTGCAGGGTCTCACCACAATACGAATTTTTGGTGCACAGGGCCTGCTGGAGAAGGAGTTTGACAGACTTCAGGTGAGTTTAACAAAAGTATTGCTCTCTTCGTATCATTTAACATGTTTTTCTTTCTTAAGGAAGAAAAATGCGTCTAGGCGAAACTCATCCACCAACAGATGAATACTACACATGATTAGCAAGAAAGGGGGCCAAGACCAACAACAGTACAGCTCACCAGGGAACAGTAGGAATGAACACAATTTTGTCAGCCTCTGAGTGGATCAGAGCTTAGACTTCAGCAGTCAACTTTAATTCCAATTAGTGTTTCAAATTCAGCGGAAGAAAATCTCACATATATACTGTAACGTGTTTGGAATCCAGAAGTCACTTCTATGGAAACGCTAGAACAGACCGTTGCCTAGGAAGTAACAATAGCGATACTGTAATCCCAACGGTGAGCCATTGTATCGAGAACATCGAATCTCCACGGTTATGACGAATACACGGAGCATTCCCACAGAGACAATGCAATAACAGTGGGTCGTTGCATAGGAATTGCAGAATCAACGAAGCAGCGTTTCCCCGATGATAGACAACAGAAGGTTTAAGGCACAGCAACCGCCGAGGTTATAAAAGCCAAGCTTTGACAAGAGACAGTCTTGGGATAGTTACTGCCGAATATAAGCAGTCTGGAATCAACCGCCGAAGAAGTCAGTCTTCAGGAAGCTGCCACTGAAGATAGTTGGAGCCACAGAAGTATTGGCCGAGATATTGGTTAAGCAGTAATTGTAATACTGCAAGTGCTAATAGTTGCAAAGTGTGTAAGTGTGAGTGTCCAATAAAGATTCGCTGAATCCGAGACCCATGTATATTTATTTGTCGCGTGACATACCCAACACGTGACAATACTAATAGTGTACCAACTCATGCACAATATCAAGAAGTGTCTGATGATGACCACAGTGTTGACCAAAACATGTCATGTTAACAGTGAGCATAAGTGAGAGTTCAAGTGAGAAGCACACAGCCCTAGACAGTTAACTGGAAGTTGCCCGAAGAGAGGGGGACTGTAATTATGATACAGTTATAAATATATTGCAGCAGGGTGCTGAGATATAAAATGAAAAGAAAAAGTCATAAAGTCTACTTTCCTGTCCTACAAGTCTTGTGTTGTTATTTACCTGTTAGTTAACTGAGGCTGTGTAACACCACATGGTAAGTTAGTTATGAATAATGAATTGTGATGGTGGAAGTGGTTGTGGCCAGTTTAAAGATACTGTTCTGACATTTGCCTGGAGGGACAGAAATACCATAGGATAGTTAGTGTCCTGACTGGAAAGTACTTCACACCTCCTGAATACAAGTCAGCAATACAATATAATACAATTTGGCTCTGAGATAGCCTGCCTTGATAGTGAGTGGAAAGATGCAGAGGAAAATGAAACACATTTTATGCCCAATGTACGTTCTCCATAAGCCTCACAGTTCGTGAGACAGTTACACATACAAGATGTTACATGTACATATTTGAGCCTTTATAGTCAGCAACTGAGAATGGCTTCCCAAACACAATTGCCATTAAGCAAAGAACCAAAGACAGTCTACACTACATTGAAATGAGACTGTTTCATTCTTTTAACATGCTGCTCCATTGAAATGGGATTTTGAATCATGTATGAAACAGTGTGTGGTTTTTGTGTTTACTTTTTCTGTGTTTTTGTGTGTGTATTTTTACAGTAACCAGTGAAGCCTTGCACTGATTGTTTTTTAATTCTGTGTCCAGTTTTGACTTCTTACCAATTTGAGCGGTGTCACCATGTAACAGTGTATCATTGTGTATGAATTAATGTTTACTTTTTATAAGGGAAGAATTCACTGCAGTTTTAATTGTTTTATTATTAATTTGTGAATTAATTTTTTCTTCTGCCCATGCTCGTTCTGTGTGCAGTTCTGTGTGCTCTTACAGTCTGTTTTGCTTTCAGGATGTCCACTCGACTTCTCATTACCTGTTCCTTGCAGCAAATCGAGCTTTTGGCCTGTGGCTGGACAGTATCTGTGTGGTATATATTGCTCTTGTTACCTTCGGCTTCCTCGTATTGAGTGGAGGTATGTAGGCTGCTGTAGTGGGATGTTCGAAATCTAAACTTCCAAATGTTGGAGCTGCAGAAATATCTCAGGGTCATCTGTTTGCTAGGCAAACGAAACACAAATGCCCACCAGCCACAAGAGTTGAAGTACTGCTGAGAACCATGTTGCTTAAGTGGTTGCTGCAAAGCTATACAGGGCATCCCAGAAATCAGTACAGAAAAATGGAGGATGAGTACTGTGGCCCAAAACATTGAAAATAGTTTATATAAACATGGGTCTGGAAATGTTTTGGTAATGAACCGGAGCCATGTGAAGGTGTTCTGGCAACACAGTGATCAGGACTGTGGTTACAGCAGTAACATGTGCTAGGTTCACTTTTGAAGGAAACTGCAGTTCAGACTGGACAGTGTGAATGACTACTTATCCCTTGTCACTGCTGCCTTCCCCATTCAACAGCAAAACATACAGTTGTCATGCTAACAGTGATAGCGAGTTGACCATGTACATGAACATGTGACATCAGGCTGTCCCCCCCCCAGTGAAGTAGTGTCCTTTTGGTGTCATACTTGCTTTATAAGTCTCAGCTTAAAATGGACAGCTGCACATATAGAAATTCACCGAAATGCTCTTAACTCTCTTCTAAGTCCAGAGTAATTGTGCAGCAGTTGTAAGGCTGTATGCAGATAGGCATCTTTAGCATTGAGTTCTGGATGCAGACATATTTTATGCCACTGATTGTTTATCAGGGAGACTGGTACTGTTTGTCCTTCCACTGTGGAAGTCAGAGAAGTGTGTGTGATCATTTGATTCTAAAGAATACATACTGAGATGTTTAGATGAAAATCCCTGTACCAGCATTCATCAAACACAAGCTGCCAAATGCACATGTGAGAGTGGCGGGGTCTCCACACACAATTGCTGTATGTGTACCATTTATAATTGGGACAAGCTCAGAGTCTGCTGGATTTTCACCCATGCTACAAATTTTGCCATTGTTATTTTGACAATGTGAAGAAGAGCGCTTCTGTAGCTGCCATGAACTCTTTGCTGACAAAGCAGGCTTCAGAAGGAACTGCACACTACATTCCCATAACAGGCACATTTGGAGTGACATTAACCGACACAGCAATTCAGTCCAGATAACAACTGCAGTTCTCAATTAACGTCTTAGGCTGGTATTGTGGGGACTGTTTGCAGGCCCGTGGTTTTGTCTCATATGTTCATTGGAGCTGCATAATAATATTTCTGGGGCCCACTTTGCCAGAGTTACTGGATACTGCTCCACAGGATAGCCAACAGAATCATGCATGATGGTGCCTCAGCCCATTTGAGTCACACCACCAAAAGTTGCCTTGAGGTTGCCCACACTGCGCAATGGATAGAGAGGCAGGCACCCAAATGTTGTCCAAGTCATTCTCCAAATCTGAATCCCCTTAATTCTTTCCTTTGGGGCCATCACACTTTGATGGTGGATACTGCACAGGAACGCTGCAAGGTGTTCAGAATGGTCCTACTTCAGTCCGCAACACACCTGGCATTTTCCAGCGCATCTTGTCTGTCCATGCATCAACAGGCCAGAGCTTGTATAGCAATGCAAGGCCAACATTTTGAGCATCTGCTGTAAGCCTAACAATTGTTGCTTCCCATCAGTGGAATGTAAATGTAATATTTAGTAAGTTGCTGGATTATTTCTCAAGCAGAACTCTTGCTGTTGGAAATGTTTGTCTGACAAATGTTCAGCCTTAGGATCCCACAGTTTCAGGGAACACCATGACAACTTTGAGTTTTGTTGTTGAATAGGGAAGGCGGTAGTGATAAAGGAGTAGCAGTCATTCACGTCATTCCCCCTAAACTCCAGTTGCCTTCAAAAGTGTCCCTAGCATATGTTACTTTTGTAACCACACTTCTAATCCTGCTGCTGCTGAACACCTCTGAATGGCTCTAGTTAGTTACTAAATCATTTCCAGACCCATGTTTATATTCAGTATTTTCACTGTTTCAGGACAGAGCACCCACTCTCCAGTTTTCCAGGTTACTTCATAAGGAGCGAGCCATTGTTCTGGTTCAAGCCTGCCTACCTTGGTGCAGCAGGGGACTAAGACAAATATGGTGTTAGTGGCAAGCAAGAGAATAGAAACAAAGGGCAGTCAAACAGCTGACCACAAACCCCTGCAAATGCTTGTAGACATTTCCTAGTGAGAGGAACTAGTGCCAAATAAATACATTTCCATTGCTTGTAGCCTAGTTGGTTGAGGCACTAGGCTACAAGGCGGAAGGTTGCGGGTTCAAGTCCCGATGAGGTCATAGGATTTTTTCCAATTGACCTATTCCTTCCAGCCACACTATGGCCCTGGGGTCGACTCAGCCTCTAACAGAAATGAGTACCAGGAGTATTCTTGGGGGTAAAGAGCGGCCAGCACGTAGGGCTGACAACCTTGCCACCATGTATGACCCGATTGTCTAGAGATAATGTGGGACCCTCAACATCTCACAACCCTATGGACCTTCATGGCCTGGTACAGGGATAGCTTTACTTTACTTTACTTTACTTTACTTTACTTTACTTGCTTACAGTGTAGTCATTTTTGTACAGGGTGGGGCACAGAAACTTCCTTTTTTTGAAGGCGCATAAAAGAAAAATTATTGCTGATAGAATTTATGTTTAGCTAATGAAAGAACATACTTCAGAGTTTGAAACAAAATATCTTGAAGGTGGTGGCCACCGTTCTCTATGCACTGATGCAACCGTTTTCTGAAGTTCCCCTCTGCACGTTCCAACACGTGCACCAGAATTTGGGCTACTTCCTGCCGAATAACATTCTTTAGCTGAAGCAGGTTTGTGAGGCGATGTTTAAAAACCTCTGCCTTGAGGTATCCCCCTAAAAAAATCACAGGGCGTTACATCAAGTGAGTGCACTGCCCACAGGATGTCACCTCGAAGCGAGATGAGCCGTCTGGGCTGACAGCCTTACCACTATCTGTGAGCCGATTGTCTAGATAGTGTGGGACCCTCAACGTCTCACGACCGTATGGGCCTTCATGGCCTGGTACAGGGATAGCTTTACGTACTATATAGCAGCAGATGGTAATTATAGGTAATAATGGATCAGAAAGGATTTGGAGGGAAGTGATTGTAGGCTTATTGTTCAAGGTACTGCTATGTGGAGAAACTGTGGAAACCACAAAATTCTCTGTCAGGATAGTCAGTGCACTGGCCGAGATCTGAACTGAGCACCTCTGAGATGCGAGTCAAGAGCGTTACTAGCAGACCACCCTACTTGTTTGTTCCCTGCTGTTGCATTGCACCACAAGTGTGGAGTCTGTGCTTTCAGTGCAGATGAATGATCTATGTATGCTTGCATTTCAGTGCAGTACGGTGGCGATGTGGGACTCGCCATAACACAGGCTACTGGCCTTACAGGAATGCTGCAGTGGGGCATACGTCAGATGGCAGAGATGGAGAACCAGATGACTTCAGTGGAACGTGTCTTAGAATACACGGCTGTTGAGAGTGAGCCCCCACTGGACAGTGCTCCTGGTAAGATGCATTGTTTGGATAATAACTCGCACCATGTGTCACTGAATGGTGAGATGGTAGTGAATAATGACTTGGAAAGTATGTGGAAGGAAGCTACCATGCCCTGATTTACAGTAGTATTCTGGCATTTACCTGGAGAGAGTGAGGAAAGCCATGAAAAACCTCAGTCAGGATAGCTAATCTTGTTGCTGAAATTTGACTCTGGGACCTCCCAGATGCAAACGAGGAGCGCTGCTCACTCGGCTGTTCAGTGTGTTCTGTGTAGCCTGTGATGGATACCATATTAATTTTTTTAACACTGTCCATCTGACAAAATGGAGGTCAGTTCCATTGCTTTCATTTATATAGGTTTATTAACAACTCAGACAAGTCATGCAGTTTACTATATGCACCATCTGCTTTAACATTAAGATCTCTGCATATTACCCTCAAAATTTATTTCTGTTCTCAGAATGAACCGTGATTATTTGCCTGAATAGCATTAAGTGGGTAGTCTTTGTAATGGAGACTCTTGTGTTTTCTATGAGGAAAGAACTGAGTTTGTAAAGATTGTTCAAGCAAACTTCAGTCTTCAAAACATTAATACATAAGGAATTGCTTCCTATCCTTATTTTTCCTGAAGATTTCTCACTTAGTGATTTAGTTTACTTCTCGCATGAGGAATGTTTCGATATGGCTCCAAATTATGGATTACAGTTTCATGTGAAGATCTTGTTCTGCAGTAATTTATTTCTTCATTACAGATAAAAAGCCAGCCAAAGATTGGCCAGCAAAGGGTACAGTAGTTTTTGATAGAGTTTTTCTTTCATACTCAAAGAATGAGTCACCTGTACTGAGGAATGTTACCTTCTCCATCAAGACAGCAGAAAAGGTAAGAGAACAATATGACATGGTTAACCCTTTTGGTTCTGGTCTATAAAGACTTCATATATGTGTAAGATGACCTGCATTTATTTTCACTGATTGAAGGTGATAGTCAAGCAGGTAGCACCTCTGCTTCATATCTGGGAGATCCCAGATCGGATCTTGACCCAGAGACTGAGTATCATGACTTTGGGCTTTACATATTAATAATGTTACTATTTGTCACTGAATTGTCTGTTGACAGTAAAAAATTAGTAAAGCTATCCGTATAACAGGCTACTAAGATCTGTAGGGTTGTGAGACATTGAGGCTCCCACATTTTATAGACAGTCAGCTCACAGATGGCAGTGAGATTGTCAGCCTTACATGCTGGCTGCCCTTTACCCCCCAGAAGATTCCTGGTACTCATTTCTGTCAGAGGCCCAGTCGATCCCAAGGCTGTATTGAGGCTTGAAGGAATAGGTGAATTGAAAAAATCCAGTTCATTGGGAATCGAACCTGAGATCTTCCAGCTTGTAGCATAATGCCTCAATCAACTATATTACCATGTGGCCCCCTGTCTACTGACAGTGTCATTAAATAAACCATAAATAGATAAACAGATTTTTTAATTAATACACATCAAGGTAAAATGGTTTCTGTGATGCTATGTAATGTTCATGTATGGTATATTTATATTTCTTACCACCACTGGCACTGTTTTGCAGCTCTGCCACCAGGCAGTATTTACACACACGAATCCAGAATTGTGGTGTTGACAGCATAGAGTCTAGTTAATGCCAGAACATGAGCAAGTTACATTTACTCTCAGTGTGATAAGTTTTTACGTCATTTGAAATAGATGACCCACACTGAAGTGGAGATGATGTAGGAGGAAGAAGAAGCAGATTTTAAACCTGTTAAGTCTGTAGAGTGATCTTAAGGTACTTCCTTGTCCTCTGTTGCAGTTTCTGTTCTCTCTCCATTTGCTGCTCCCATGTTTTCTGCTTCTATTTCACATTTTTTTAGGTAGGGGTTGTGGGGCGCACGGGAGCAGGCAAGTCCTCTCTCATTGTGGCACTGTTCCGCCTGGTTGATCCATCTTCTGGCTGTATTCACATTGATGGAGTGAACATCATTGCAATAGGTCTCCATGACCTGCGCTCCAAGATCTCCATCATCCCACAGGAGCCTGTGCTGTTCTCTGGCTCACTGAGAGAGAACCTGGACCCATTCAGCGAGTACTCAGATTCTGCATTGTGGGCTGCGTTAGCCGAGGTGGAGCTGAAGCAGGTTGTAGATGAGCTGCCCGCTGGACTGAGCCACAAAGTGTCAGAGGGTGGTTCCAACTTCAGTGTGGGACAGCGCCAGCTCCTGTGTCTGGCCCGCGCCATCATCAGGAATAACAAGATCCTGGTGCTGGATGAGGCCACGGCCAATGTGGACCCACAGTGAGTACAAGTACAGTTCAGTCTGTGACCTGCTATAATGATATTCCTGTAGGACTACTTATTGGCATAATTTCAGATTTACTCATATATTGTTTCCCTTGGTTCCTCCAGTACAGTTCAAAAGCAGTTCAATTTTTTGCAGTGTGTGCTGTGGCATTAACTTGCATAAAACAGGCACGCAGGCCCAACTGTTCTCTGCGTGAGCTGTACTTTTTGCCAGTCCACACTGGAGAGCTAAAAGGCATAGTAGCTTCTTCAGGCTTGCTTCTAATTGAGCACCAATGTCATCAGGTTTTTCTTCAGTCAGTACATGTTTGTTTAAAAATTTCTTTTTATCCAGCACCAATCCCATAGAACGTAATTCTGTGACTGTTTTGCAAATTGTTGCCTTAGAGAGCACTGTACTCTAAGGAGGATACTTCTGTGAAGCTTTCTATGACATTTTCTCCACAGAGAATGGCATGCGGAGATATCATACATGGTGCTATCCAAAAGTTCCCGAAATATATTAATAAAAACTATTACATCTTACTTAGATTTTATTCTGCACCATCACCTTCAAAGTAGGCCCCTTGGGAGCACATACACCGATCCCAGCATTTCTGCCACTTTAGAAATGCATCTTTGTTAGGGTGATTAGTACTGTCTGCGTTTCCATTTGAATTTTCTCAACTGTATCAAATCTTTGCCCCTTCAACTTGATTTTCATCTTGGGGAAGAGAAAGAAGTCACATGGAGCTAAGTCTGGCGAGTACGGTGGGTGGGGAACAACTGCCATTTTGTTTTTAGCCAAAAATTCCTGCACAATGTAAGCCGTATGCAGTCGTGTGTTGTCATGGTGGAGTGCGTAGTCATTCATGCGCCACTTCTCTGGACTTTTCTCCTCATGTTCTCCCTCAAACGCCTTAGAACATCACAATAGAACCCTTTATTGACTGTCTGACCAGGAGGGACGAACTCCTTATGAACAATCCCGTCAATATCAAATCAACATGGACTTAATGTTGCTCTTGACTTGTAGAGCTTTTTTGGGCCAAGGTGAAGAAGGACTCTTCTATTGCAATGATTGCTGCTTACTTTAGGGTCATAGCCACAAACCCAACTTTCATCACCAGTGACAACCCTCGAAAGAAATTTTGGATCCTCTTGAAGCTGTTGTTGAAGTTCCGTGCAGACTTCCAAGCAATGCTGCTTCTGTTCATTTTGCAGCAGTCACGGCACAAACTTCGCCGCAATCCTCCACATGTTCAGTTCCTCTGACAAAATTCGTTGACATGTACCATAACTTAGTCCCAAGGTGTTACAGAGGTGTTGGAGGGTCAGTCTACGATCTTGCAGAATCAGATCCCTAACTTTCGCGACATTTTCTGGTGTGGTGCCAGTTGACAGCCATCCCGAACGATCGTCGTCATCAATCGATGTTCGGCCATTTTTTAAATGCTTATACTAGTCATAAGTTTCCTAAACTGTTGTCACCAAAGGCTTGCTTCAACATTTGGTGCCTTTCTGCAGCGGTTTTCCCAAGTTTAAACCAAAACTTTATACAGACACGCTGCTCTCTCAGGTCAGCCATCGCAAAACCACAAACTCACAGAAACACAACAATGGTAATACGTTCACCAACAATGAACCCAACCACTCAACTCGACGCCACTTGCCACACTGATTCAAGAAGGGTGTGTGGGAAGACACCTAGTGGTATTTCGATGTACTCATAACCATTCACGCACAAAATTAAAATTTTGGGAACTTTTCGATAGCACCACATATATGAATAATTTCTGCTCAGCACTCAACTCTATTTCTGAACACTGTATTTCACACCACTGGCAGCTGTACTTGTACGTATTTGAAGGACAGCTAAGCAACTAGACACACAGCACTATCAACATAAGCCAGCAAGCATCAAATGACCAACCAATACTTCCGCAGCTAGCAGTGGCTAGGCATGGAAGAACAGATTTCTAGCTGGATAATCTGCCCACTCTGTGGAAGAGTAAACTGAGGATGGAAAAAGTGGCACAGACAAAGGAAAGCAGGGAATGGCACCAGGTGCCTGAGCAAACCAGCAATGGAGTTTTTGAGGGCAGAATGTTGATGGGGTGAGAGTAGAGAAGACAGAAAGAATAAACTAAAATTCTGGAATAGGGTTAGGAAGGAAGTTATAACAGGGAAAATGTCAGGGCCTAAAGGCCTGGATGAAGAATGAAATCATGGTAAATCCCTTAAGGGAGGCTTGCCGCATTCTCACAGGCATGACATGTTGAGGCAGAGACCAGGCTTCCTGCTCATGTTGTTGGAATGGAGCTCAATCTCGGTCACCTCTATGCTCATATATAGTCAGTATATTAAATCTTGCATACTTATAGTTTCCCAGCTTCTGTAGTTGGTATATCATTCTTACATGAACCATGGCGCAAACATTATTTACTCATAAGAGAAAACATTTTTTATTTATTTAATGTCTGATAATGATGTACCTTATTGTAGAACTGATGATCTGATCCAGTCAACACTTCGTCACAGATTCGTTGATTGCACAGTGCTGACAATTGCCCATCGTCTGCACACAGTCATTGACAGCAATCGTATTCTTGTTTTGGATGCCGGATCTGTCATGGTGAGTTAAACTTCAGCATCATTTAAACTGGAAACCAATTACATACACAGGCTGTTCAGTATCACACTTGTGTTCATTGCTTCTACATAGATGTTCAGAGCAACCGGGATTAGTAGACAGGCAGTCTTAATCACCAGACAAGTCAAGGTGTTTGTCCCAGTGTTTGCACTTGCTGGTTCACCTCAGTTTTCTTTCCTCCATCATCATATCAGGAGGATGCTTCTTCAGTGATCTGTAGGAATGAAAATCACGCCACAAAATATCCAGGCTGAATGGTAGAGTGCCCAGACACTGCCAGCAGTGTGTGGGGCCTGAGACAATTTAGTGGTTGGAAGAACAAAGTCTTGACACTGGGTGCAGAGAAAGAGAAAAGGTGCAGTGATGGTGGTGGGGGGAGGGAGATGTTCAGAAGTTAATTCATGCTAGCATTGCCCCATTATGAGCATTATGAATGAAGTAGTTTGCTTGCTGCTGTGCACATAAGCAGCAGTTAATCTGCATGGAGGGTGAATGCCATGGAAAACTCCCAAAGTTTCAGACTGAGAAATCAATGTTTAAATTGAGATTAGCATTTTTCTCAGCTCAAGCTAAAAAATTTGAGACTTACAGATGTCTGCTTAATGTAGTTGTGGGGTGTAAAGGGGTAGTCCTCCAGACTGGGGTCTGGGCATGAGGCTAACAGCTCCTCCTTTGTTACAAAATGTCACAAAGACCTTCACACTTTTACCAATGAAGGGCTCTTGTGAACATGGTAATGAGCCTTTGGGTGCCATAAAATGTTGGGAAATTCTGGAGTAGCTGCACAACTGGCGGCTTCTGAAGAAGGACTCAGCTCCATGGAGTTGGTTGGTTGGCTTGGGCATTGGCCTTGGCATAATATAAAGTAAGAAAGTAACATATTGTAATGCAGTATGGAGATGCACTATCGAATGCTAAAAAGTAAAAAAGTAAAGCTATCCCTGTAACAGGCCGTGAAGGCCCATAGGGTTGTGAGACGTTGAGGGTCCTGCATTATCTAGACAATCGGCTCAAAGATGGCGGTAAGGTTGTCAGCCTTACGCGCCGGCCACGCTTTACTCCCCAGGAAAATTATTTAATTAATTCCTGGTACTCATTTCTGTTACAGACTGAGTCGACCCCAGGGCCATAGTGCGGCTTATTTTGAAAATTCATCAATTGCAGATGTAGAGATAAAACAAACTAAAAGCTGTTATAAGAATGTCGCAGAATCTCCAGTTTGTTCATTGTGTTTTAACTTGCAGGAATTTGACCATCCACATGTGCTCCTGAAGAATGAGAATGGCTGCCTGTACCAGATGGTGCAGCAGACTGGACATTCCATGGCAGAGTCATTATTTAGAGCTGCACAGACGGTATGTGAGAAAGTGCTTAAGAAGTTTCAATGCTAAAAAATATCATTAAGTAGCCTAAAGATTATATAAAATAAGCAGGCCACTTCCTGACACTCTTTGAGTTTTGGCCCTTATATACACACACACACACACCATCAAGCAAGCTGCAAATTCGTAACAGAGTTACAGCCCTGCTGTTATTAGAGAAATTTCTTCATTTCATTCCTCATATCTTGAGACTGTTAGAATTTTTCTTGAAGAATGCCATCTTCTGGGAAGTGACGCTGTATAGATCTTGTGTGACGCTGAAGATGGAGGCGGTATGTTCCTCTGAAACATCAGGGTCACACAAGCTCTACATGGCACCACATCCCAGAAGACATTCTTCATAGTCCCCACCATGAAAACCTCAAATCTTATATGGAATTTTTCTTCTTTTGCAGAATTTTGAAAGCTTGTCAAAGAAGACTTAGAAGTTGCTGGAGAGAGAAATTATATAATCTGCCCAAACAATGCAGTATTGTTATTCAAACTTGGTGGCTAGTAATAACCACACCAATGGAGAATTTCTGAGAATTGAACCAAATGTACTCAGACTGCAAGTTGCTAGGTGTCTTGGATATCCGTCCATCCTCAAGACCAGAGATCCCAGGATCTTCAGATGGTCATTAAAGTTTACTGCCTGTTGATACTTCTTATATATATATATGACAGATTTATAGTCACACTGCTGGTGTATGTCAGACTTAGCAATAAATATTTATTGAACATATTTCCAGCACTTCAGTAGAAGTTGAAAAAAAATATAAAGTTATTATCCCTGTAACAGGACGTGGAGGCCTTAGGGTTGTGAGATGTTGATGCTCACAGATGGCAGTGAGGTTGTGAGCCTTACGTCCCAGCCACCCTTTACCCCCAGGAAAAATCCTGATACCTGTTTCTGTTAGAGGCTGAGTTGATCCCGGGGTGATAGTTTGGCTGGAAGGAATATGTCAATTGAAAAATCTAATGGCCTCATCAGGAATCGAAACCACGACCTTCTGGCTTTTAGCATAGTGTAAAGGTAAGAAGGTAAAGCTATCCCTGTAACAGGCTGTGGAGACCCATGGGGCTGTGAGACATCGAGGCTGCCACATTTTCTAGACAATCAGCTCACAGATGGTGGTGAGGTTGTCAGCCTTACACACCCCCAGAAAGATTCCTGGTGCTCGTTTTTCTTAAGAGGCTGAGTCGGCCCCAGGGCCATTGTGCAACCGGAAGGATTAGGTTTATTGAAAAATCCAATGACCTCATCAGGAATCAACCCTACGTCCTTCCTGGTTAAAAGCAGCGAAATTAATTTGAGGTTATCACATTGGCGATTTTTAAGATTGTGGTCTCCTGGGTTGAGGCATCACATGGTTTTGCGATTAGCTACCAATATTTCGGAAAGAACACGCTGCCTCCATCTTCAGGGTTGAAATGTTTAGTTGTAACATTAAGCTTGGTTATGCAGGAAGGTTAAAAGGGGGTGATCATGTGACTCACGCAGAGGAGGTAAAGAAAGGAACTTGGCCTGTAACAACAGAATTTCCCCATTCTCCGTTCAAATTTCCTTCTGTGAAAAAGAATTCTGATGGCTCTGAAAATGGCAGTTTTGTCCATTTTCACACGACTACTGTCCTGAAAGAACAGCAGAGTGGAGGAAACATACATTCTCTCACTGTTCCACTTGCCACCTGTGATAATAAACCAGTGTGCCCCTTATAAGGGCAGCTTTTACTTCATTTTTTTCCCCTCTGGCTTTATCAGACTGGGTTCTTCTCTTGCCCCCTCTCCTTGGGTCCCTATATGAGTATACCGAAGCCAATTCCTCACACTACATACTTCAACCCTGAAGATGGATGCATGTTCCTCTCATATGTTGATATCTGCCTGGTGTCACAACCCATAAGATCACACTTTTAACAGAATTAGACATTACTATACAATCCGTTAATTTGGCAGGCAATATTTTGGGTACATATCTCTTCCTATGAGGCTAGATTCTCTCCTTACAAGAACAATAATATTTCATGCAATGCCAGTTAATTGGACCTACATATTTTGGCTTCTTCCTGAAGCGAAGCTGGTTGCCTTCTTCAGAGAGGTCAGAGGTCTGAACCTTGATGAAATCTGGGTACAGGTTTTCTTGTTTGCAAATGAAACCTAACCACTGGTGATGGTCATAATACCAAAGCCTACAATAAACTTAACTATCATATCAGTGACAGCTTCCTCCATAATTAAGATACAAATGCTGAATTTAAAAGATAAGATGTTATGCTCCCTCTGCTGCCCATCATTGTAACAGCAATACTGTCAGCACTTCCAAGTTGTTTCTGCTTGTATTTCTCTCTATGCATGTTCACTTGTTTGTTATTGTTGCTGTTGTTTTGTTTAATTCTGTTGTAACTTTCTGTTAACCTCTGCACTGCTGTCGGCATGAGGTTGAGTAAATTGCTGTGAATACAGTATGGGTCTCATTATGTAGAATTTGAGAAGCTCACAGTGGTAGTTATGAAGAGTTACAGTTTGTGGGATATAATGCCATGTAGTCCATTGAGATTCAACCAACGTTTTGGCAGAGCATGCAACATGGTATTTCATGTTCTGCTGATTTCATGGACTCTGTTGAGTCCTGAGGTGGTCACCCCTTCACTGAGTTAACTTCACAAGTACCTAGTGTCAAAATTTGACTTACAAAAATTGTATTTTCTAACAGAATGTGATATTTTATCTGAACTACATGGTCATAAACATGTGAACACAACTTCTCCCTGACATTTGAAGTTCCTAAAAATTTTTGCATGTATTATTTACTTGTGAGTTTTTTAGTGCTTGTACTTGACACTTCTGGGACTAATATGGAAGCCAGCAGCCATCCTGCCATGAAGGAAATACAGAGAAGTTTCTGGTGTGAAGGACACCCATCACTAGCGTACCCCTTTTCTGCAAATGAGACTTTTGAAGCAGAAACATGGTGACAGTGGAAGTTTCATCAGATCTGCCATGAGATTAGCATGAAAACTGAGGAGTCCCCACTATTCCAGCTGTTAACATTACTTAGCAGCGCAGATGTCTACAGAATCCTTTTCCTTATTCCATGTCAACATGTAGCACTGCTTAAATGGAGTGCACCCACAGTGCAATGTCACCATATATGTTTAATGATGTTATGTGAGACTAAAGACAGACTTCATGGCTATGTCCTTTTTGTTTTGTTTTTTTGCAAATGGGAAAGCCTCATTCTCAAAGATAGACATGTACAGACACTGTGATCATGGCTGTCAGTCACACTGGCATGTGCAAATGTTTTCTCTCACCAGTGTTCAGACCAGCCCTGGAACACACCCAGCCCCCTATGCTATCGGTACTGGGGCATGAAGCTGACTACTCACCTCCACCTAGTGCCAAGGCTAAGAATGCGAGGAGCTATACAGCTATAACTCCATTGCCCCATACATCCTCAAGGGGTGCTGGTTAATTGATTAAGCACACCTTTTTTAGTGCTTTTCTGATCGACAGTAGTGTCTGTCACTTCTTGTCCCCTTCACTTTGACTTCCTCTAGGGCCTATAGATGGAAATTTATCTGGATTGGACTATACTACAAAGAGTTTTCTGGTAGGAGCAACCATGTAACGAATTCAGGCTGATGGTAGGGGCATCCGACTTCACACTCTGCATGTGAGCACTTGGCGAAGGAAAAGAAGTTTGCTGTGTTACTGGTGCTCTTGTTGTAGGAGGGACATACCGCGACAAAGAAGTACAAGGTGTATTGGAAAGTTCCCAGACTAGGTCAAAAAAAGAAATGCTGGCTTAACTTACTCAATTTTGGATGCCATTTCCTTCAAAATAATCTCCTTGGGAATGTATACAGCGATCCCATCGTTTTTTTCTCCCCCGTTTCAAAAGCCCCGTGGAAGTCACTTTCCTCAATGCCGTTGAGTACCGCTTGTGATTCCCTTTGGATGTCAGATTCTGTTTCAAAACATCGTCCCTTCACTTTCATTTTCAATTTGGGAAACAAAGTGAAATCACGGGGGGCTAAGTGCTGCAAGTAGGGAGGATGAGAACTGCTAACCAAGTTGTTAGTCACAAGCTCTGTTGTTTTCGGGGATGTGTGGGCAAGCGTGTTATGATGAAGAAGCAATGCAGCACGTGTTCAGATTTTCTGTTAACAACTTCTGGCAAAATCCATAACTGATCCCAGTGGTGTCTGCGAGTTCGTGGATTGTTCGGTGACGGTCTTCGTGGATGAGTTCTAGAATTTTTTTCGACATTTTCTGTGGTTTTGCTGGTGCTTGGTCGCCCTGAACGTTTGTCATCAACTGACACTTGACCGGCCTTGAAACGTGAATGCTATTCAAAAACCGCTCTCTGGCTTAACGAATGTTCTCCAAAAGCCTCACGAAGCATTTCAAGGGTTTCGGTAGCGGATTCGCCAAGTTTCACGCAAAACTTGATGCAGACAGGTTGCTCGATTTTGCCATCCATCGCAGACAAAACGAAACACGAAGTCACAAAACAGTGCGTGTTCACAACACGGTGTCACGTGGCAGACTGATGCAATATGCTTGCGGAAGTGTGATCTTTGCCTCCCCTCTCTTCTTTCATCGATGCAGTTACAATAACAGTCCGGGAACTTTCCGATACAACCTCGTAAGTTGTTTCGTTTTGAGGTTATTTTAAGATTTAAAGAGTTACATCTTCTGGGACATAACGCCCTATAACCCTTTGAAATGCAACCAATGTACCGAAAGGATATGTCGCTTTCAACGGACTACCCAGAGTTATATACCAGACGAGGCCGCACCATAGCTCAAGCGGTTAGTCGCTGGCTTCCCACCGCGGCCGCCCGGGTTCGAGCCCGGGTCTGTTCAAGTGGGATTTGTGGTGGAAAAAGTGGCGCTGGGGCAGGTTTTTTCCGATTACTTTGGTTTCCCCTGTCAATCTTCATTTCACCAAATTCTCCATCCTCATAATCACCCGGGGCAGATACAATAGCCCAAAGAGTGGCCGCCGTGCCGAGTGGGCCCAAAATGCGAATAATACATACCAGAAGACTCTTCGTAACCACCGCTGTGAAAACAACAAATCCTAAACATTTTAGTATCTGAATTTTTAATCTGTTTGGCAGTGAAGTCGCCTAAGTTATAAATCCAGCCGCCGGAAGACTACAGCTCAGCTGTGAAGAGCCGATAGTTTAGCAAACTATACGGTCTTCTGTTCTTGCGAACTTCGACAGTACGACGCGGTTGAGTGGGGTTGCATTCCTGAAGCTCAGCACAGCGGTCCTGACGTCATGTTCACTTCCTCCAAACAGCGGGATAGTAACTTCAATGGGATGCCGACAGCTTTCTCCCGCGCGATGCTCTCTGTGCATTCATTCATCAGTAGTTCAACAGCCCTTTGTCGAGCCCTGGCCGCTTTTTCAGTTTCGTAATCCTATAAATAGTCGGTAGGGCACTTTGGATGGGGGATCAGCCCGTCGCAGTGCTGCTACCTACATACAGGACAACACAAACAGAATAAACGCACACAGAAATCCATGACTCGAGTGGGATTCGAACCTATGACCCCAGTGTTGGGGCGGTTGAAGATAGTTCATGCCTTGGACCGCGCGGCCACTGTGATCGGCATTCACTAATCATAAGTTTCTACAATTCGACTCCACGTACTGTGAGCTATCAACAGCGTCGTTAAATAAGCAATAAACTTTAAGAGTACAACCTTCTGGGTGACGCCGTTTAGTCACGCTCCGGTATCGGACCGCGGACACTAGTTATAACATCGCGATGCAGTACGTCTGTACGTAAGATAAGTTACGGAGCTCAGTTGTGTGTTCTGACGACCCAATGCAGCCCGCATTCTGCGTGTTGGTACCAACATGTTCACGCAACTTTCGTCTCCACGTAGATGAAAGTTGCACATGTATTGACTGGAAAATGTGACATCAATCAGTCACTTCCTCGTAACACCATTTTCATATCTCTTCTTGACGCTAACTCAGGTTCCCTGTCAAACCGTAGAGATCTGTAATTAGTCTAAATGCGCAAGCCTCGAAGTGTCGAAATTGATTCGAGAAAGAAATACACAGATTCGAACGTTAGGTTTGCAGTTTGTAGAATTTCCAGATAAGTGCTCTGCTTGGTGCAGTTGCAAGGAATCCGCCTGATCTTCAGAATCGCAGCGATTGGCAATGCTGGCACAAATAATCTTGTGAACAAAATCTCCGTCTCTTCCCTTCTCGCCGCTTTCTTCATTGGGCGAAAAAGGGCATGACCCTGGAATCGTTTTTTTATAAAATTATTGTTGAAAAAATGGCTTTAAAACGAGTATGATAACAAAAAGGATAAGTAGTACGCGTTCTTGCAGTATAAAGAAATTGCTAGGGTTACAGATTGTGATTACAGTGAAGAGGTTGGTCTAATAAAGAAAATTCTCCTTTACGTTTTGGATTTTTTAATGTTTCTGAATTTTCATCTGGAACTGGGGAAGTCATTTTCGCATTTTCCTACTACAGAGTATTCAGGCGGGCTATTGGACCCTTCAGGTTGGATATCAGCCTCTGTCATTACAGGGTGTCAGAGAATAATGGCAATTACACATTTTCTTGAAGGCGGGTGTGCGCAGCGATGTGCTGACCAAGCGGGCTGATGTAATGGTTACATTCTGGCCCTCCACTGGGCAGGTATGAGGTTCGAATCTCAGCTGGTTTACCGTCTAACTTAAGTGTTATCATCTCATCACCTTCCAGAATCTTATCATGCTCGGCACAGCGACTGGCTACGGGCTGCACGAAAGAGCGGTCGAAGTTCGAGTCCCGGTAGGGTCAAGAATTTTCTCTTCTCCACGTCCTCCTGACCGGCTCTGAGGCCCACCCGGCCTCCTATCCAATAGGTACCGGGGATAAAGCGACCGGGTCGTGAAGCTGACCACTCACCTCCACATAGCGCCAAGGTCAAGAAACTGTGGATCTGTACATGCACTCATCTATACGCCTTCATGGCGTAGGGCTTAATTAATTAGGGATAGGGTCAATTTCACTTTTACTTTACATGAACAGCTATGTCGGTCCATTGTGAACTGCGCTTTGAACTCTCCGTTGTTCTACCGTCCGTGTGTTTGGACCCAGCCATTGTCAGCAGAATCCCTGTGGGTTTGGTCCCGTACACTAAATGACAGGAATTTTAGCCTGTTTATCGGTTATAACAGTACCTTAGTTACATTGCGTCACCTTCCCTCCCACAATGTACCTATAACCACTACTCCGCTATTAAAGAGTAAAGTCCTTGTGCTTACCTAATTAAGCACTACGCCATTAAGATGCGTGGGGGAGAGGATATACAGATCACGTTTTCTTGACCTCTGCACTAGTTGGACGTGAGTGGTCAGCTTCACGCCCCGGCCCCTTTAACCCCGGGTAAAGAGCTTCCTGTATCCATTGTATAGGGAGTTGGGTGGGCTTCAGAGCCGGTCAGGAGGACATGGAGAAAAGAGAATTCTTGACCCTACCGGGACTCGAACTCTGACCCACTCAGTCGTCCAGCCCGTAGCCAGTGGCTATCCCTGCTACTTCTCCTGACGTTCAACCCAGAATACTGGGCCAAAACACGACCTGTTTCTGCCTGCAGGCACCCCTTAGCGCTCCGAATGCAGAGTGCGTTTTCTGGGTTGTAACACCACGTCGGTATCTTGCTTGGCCATATACTCGTAATCCTCCGAAACGTCGTGACTCCACAACGCGGAAGACCGTATTCTCCACAGCAGACTGTTGTTTCGCAATCCGAGCCCCCCCTGAGGAAGGTGGTGATGAACTGGAGAACGCTGTGTGTAACCGCGACAGTCAGTCTTGACAGCCAGCCGGTCAAACCACTCGTTTCTCTGCGGCTGTAATTAGCATTTCACGCGCAAGGAGCGCGGCTGCAGGCTTTCTTGTTCCTGAGCGAGGCCTTCAGCGTCTCCGGACCGCAGACCCACAAGTGTGAGGGTCACACATTGAAGGGAATGAGGAATAAGTAGGACGAGGAGAGAGAGAGAGAGAAAGCTATCCCTGTAACAGGCCGTGGAGGCCCATAGGGTTGTGAGACGTCGAGGCTCCCGCATTATCTAGACACTCGGCCTTACGCGCCAGCCGCCCTTTATCCCCAGGAAGATTCCCGGTACTCATTTCTGTTAGAGGCTGAGTCGATCCCAGGGCCTAGTGCGGCTGGCAAGATTAGGTAAACTGACAGAATCCAAAGACATCATCGGGAATAGAACCCGCGACCTACTGGCTTGTAGTATAGTGCAGCCTCGTACCCCAGGAAGAGGGGAACAGAGGGGATAACAGAGGAAACAGAACAGGACTGAAGGAAGAAAAGAATCGGGGGAACGGAAAGAACAGAAGAGGGATAAAAGATAAAGGATGAGAAGACAATAAGGACAATAGGAAAATGAGGACAGTAATGAAGAGAAGGGGAACGTGCTTTCGATGTGAGCCGGTTAGGAGTGGGGTGAGACCGCAGCCTCAAGCGCCTGATACTGTTCGAGTGTCGAGGGTCACTTAAAGTTGTCTATGTGCTATGGAGATATAGCTCACGCATTCCCTGGAGTCCACTCGGCCCCATTTGGACAGCAGAACTGCTGGGTTCTAGAGCTGACCTGGACACGGTGCTGAAAACATTTCTGCCCCCACCGGGAATGGAACACAGATTATCCGATCGTCCAGTGCTTAGCCTAGTAGCTACACTAATGTCATTATTCGTTGGCACTCTAATTCATTGACGCTGTCCCGCCCCCTTTCACGAGCCGCCACTGGCAGTTAATATCATGTCTCGCGGTCTGCTGCAACGTACCCTGCCGAGCACTGTCCCCTATCACGAGCCGCCACTGGCAGTTAATAACATCAAGTCTCGCGGTCTGCTGCAACGTACCCTGCCGAGCACTGTCCCCTATCACGAGCCGCCACTGGCAGTTAATAACATCAAGTCTCGCGGTCTGCTGCAACGTACCCTGCCGAGCACTGTCCCCTATCACGAGCCGCCACTACCCTGCCGAACACTACCCCCTATTACTAGCATCGTGTCTCGCGGTCTGCTGTAACGTACCCTGCCGAGCACTGTCCCCTATCACGAGCCGCCACTACCCTGCCGAACACTACCCCCTATTACTAGCATCGTGTCTCGCGGTCTGCTGTAACGTACCCTGCCGAGCACTGTCCCCTATCACGAGCCGCCACTACCCTGCCGAACACTACCCCCTATTACTAGCATCGTGTCTCGCGGTCTGCTGTAACGTACCCTGCCGAGCACTGTCCCCTATCACGAGCCGCCACTACCCTGCCGAACACTACCCCCTATTACTAGCATCGTGTCTCGCGGTCTGCTGTAACGTACCCTGCCGAACATTGAAAATGGGAAAAAACGTGTTGCGTAGGTCGGGCCCTGCATGGGCTTATTGCGCTAAATCCGTTATGGAATCGGAAACTTGCAACATCGAGGCAATAAGCTCCCAGCATTCTTGACCCGCCAACAAAATAAGACAGTTTGGACGCAGGAATACCGTTCGACCTCTCCCCACTCCTCTGACGCGCTGCGCAAGGGTGACCAGAGCGAGCACTGTGGACATACGAGTATAACGATGTGTACTCGGGAGAAAGTGAACCAACCCTTGTGAAGAACGTACATGTCATTTTCACCGTCGAAGAATGATACGAGCAACAAACCAATCTGAAGCCGGTGGCAAGCAGAGCTCATCCGAAACGTCGGTCGACTTTCACCGGACTATCCTTATATGCTAGAACACTGCTGAGAGAAATGCGAAACCAACATAATACGTGGTTTGTTTATTGGTTACACTCGTGTCCGTCTACTCCTCATCACGCCACTGAGGCTCTTCTGCCAACAATCTTTAAACAGTTTGCCCGTGCAAAAGGATTTTCGCTTCAGTTTCAGATATTACTTTTGTTGTGACGATTACATACATTTACAGTCCTTAGGACCTTGAACTCAAACTCACATCACCTTCAGAGCACAACATTCCCGCACTAATATGACCAGTTTATGCAAATTCACGTACTGAACTATCTGCAGGTTCTGTTCCCGTCTGCACTGAGCGATTGCCATTGTTCCCTCGGTATACGGAACGTGATGTCATGATTGAGGTGTTTAGTATTGTCACGAGTAAGAGTGGGTATGGACGGGGTTTTGGATTGGTGTTGGATTTACTGACCACTTCAACACCCGACTCGTGACTATACTTAATTATAACGCCATCGCCAATCTCCACACTTTACAAAACACCACAGCACACGCTAAGTCCTCTCAGTCTGCTGTGTCTTCAACAGTCATTTCCTGTTCCATTTTCTCTACAGATTTTATTCGAAGCACTTTCCTCTCCGATAAATATTTAACGAGTTAGCTAGGGCTACAAAGCTCTTCATGTAAAGCGGCCATTAAACTTATCCGACTGGAACAAAAACTGAACTGCCTCTATACTTTATCGTAAAATTTTCCAATGCCGAATTTATTGAAAATCCATCCGGAGATTATCGAGCTGTTTCATGCTTACAGGCGGAACGTACAGACTAATGGCACTTGCTGTCCCCTCCACCGTGTCGCCAACGCGCCCGTACAAAAGAACGGAAGCATACGTACGTGTATGACCGAAATATCGTGACAGATGTGGCTCCTGAGAGTGCCCCGGACATCCCTGTTTCTCCCACTGCTGCAAAGAGAAGGAGAGGCAAGGAGAACCACAACCGACCACTTACCTGTTCTCAGTCGCTGAGCGACCGGGGTACGCTGAGGTCGTGAAAGTCAGGCCTGCTCGTCTTGACAAAAATGCAGCTGTCGTCTTCCGAAGAGACTGATGAAGGAATCCGTGTAATGGCCTGATCGCGAATCATATTACAAGTGAGTTTAGTGTAGCACAGTTTTACAAACATATACCGGCGTGTAAGTCGCGACGAAACAAACAAGGAAACTGTTACAAGCTGGCGACCCGTTGAAAATGAGTGTGGTGTGAAGTTGTGTTTATGAACTCGAAAAATGTGCCTCGGATGTGCGGGTGGTGGTCCTGAAACCAGTGACGTGTTGTAACAGTCTACAGACAGTTCACAGAGAGGTGTCTACAGTTTATCGGCAACAGACTTCTGTCTACATTCACAGAAAAACAGGTAAGCGTTGTGTACATCTGTAGGCGATAATAAAGTACAGGTAAATTAATGACCACACCCTGAAGACACATGGAGGAGTGGAGGTGTAGCTCCATAACGTATTCTCGGCACAAGTTGGAGGCGAGTGGTCAGCATCACGCCCGGACAATGAGCCCATTGGATAGGAGGCTGGGTGGGCCCCAGAGCCGGTTTGGGTATGCATATTGTGTTGGTAGGCAAGTTCTCTCCAAAGTAATGTTCACGCCTGCAGTTTTTGCTTTGGAGTGCCTTATTGATAATGTAATAGCATTTTTTTTTACCTTTTCGATATACAGTGCGTACAATCAAGTGCGCGCCGCGGCTGCAATTTGCCGTGAGTCATACCACCGCAGAACGGATGCAACTTCTCCCCGCGACTGCAGTGCCGTTCCCCGATAGCGTGAGTGTAGTGGTGTCGCTGAGTCTCCGTCCATCAGTTGCTCTACATGCACACATTTATAAGAATACAGTAAAAAGATAACTTACCGTGGTTTATAACAGGTGCTGAAAGTGACCTCCTTCTGCTTGCAAACATGCCGCGCATCTCACAAATAAATTACGCGACACTCTCTGCAGTTCGTCGACGGTAATTGAATGAATTACGCGTGTAATTTCATTTTGAAGACTATCAATGCTGCGGGGATTATTTTTGTAGACTTTTTGCTTCAGGTTGCCCCAAAGATAATAATCAGAAATACTGAGATCTGGGGATCTGGGAGGCCACAGTCCTCTACTGACAATTCTGTCTTCAAACACTTCCTGTATTGCGACCATGGATGCATTAGCCGTATGTGCTGTAGCGTTGTCCTGCTGAAAATACCCGTATTGTCTTTCTTCGGCATTCAACTGATCGAAGAAGGGATTCAGTATGTCATTAATGTACCGATCAGAGTTCACGGTATCGTGGAAAAATATGGGGCCAATGATTCGCCGCGGGCTTACAGCACACCACACACCCACCTTTTCACTATGTAATGGCACTTGCTGTATAGCGTGAGGATTTTCATTGCTCCATATTCTTACGTTTTGTGCATTGACGTGGCCACCAACGTGGAACCACGCTTCATCAGTCATGAATAGAAGCTGAGGATCCACTATTCCATCGTGTACATTTTGCAGCAGCCAGTTGCAAAAACGAATTCTTGCTGCATGATCTGGTTCTTTCAGCTCATGCACAACTGTTACTTTATACGGGCGAAATTTGATTAACTTTGTGGCTGTGCGAGCAGATCCTAGCGAAACACCAGTTTCCTGTGCTAAGCGTCTTAACGATTTTCGAGGACTGATCTGTAATCTTGCCTGAATATCCTTAACCTTTTCTTCAGTCAGCACAGTTCTCTTCGATTGCTTCTTCTTGTCACTCACTGAACCTGTGGCCCGCCACTTTTTCAGAAGCCTGTTTACACACGACTTTGTGGGAACTGGCGAGTCAGGATATTTCTGACGAAACCTACGTGCGAATTTTCTGTAAATGTTTTTCCTTGCAATAGTTTCGACAATAAACACACGCTGTTTAATAGTGAACTTCATTTCCACCGTCTGTCGACAGCTGTAAACATTCCACTCCACTTCCACAGCAAGACAAAGACTGACTGTTTAATGCAACCTCGGGTTCCGATTATGCAACCATCGGCGTAGGAGCACTGCAGTCGCGGGGAGGAGTTGCATCCGTTCTGCGGTGGTATGACTCACGGCATTTTGCAGCCGCGGCGCGCACTTGATTGTACGCACTGTAGCATGTAAGAAATAAACTGTTCTTCACTAAATGTGGTATGCTGATAAAAATGACAGTAAAAAAGTTGCTCTTTCACATGCGCATAGTAAGTATTGGGGTCGTGAGAGAAGTTAAACTCGATACTTTGATGCATTTACAAGTTCTCAGGCTCCCTGAATACAAAAAGAGAACCTGGATAGCATAGTTTGTATAGCGATTGGCTACGGGTTGGACGACCGAGGGGTCGGAGTTCAAGTCCCCGATAGGGTCAAGAATTTTCACTTCTCCACGTCGTCCAGACCGGCTCTGGGGTCCATCCAACCTCCTGTCCAATGGGTACCGGGGGCTCTTTCCCCGGGGTTAAAGCGGCAGGGGCATGAAGTTGACCACTCACCTCCAGCTAGAGCCGAGGTCAAGAAAACGTAGATCTCTACATCCACTCCCCCATACACCTTCATGGCGAAGTGCTTAATTAGGTAAGCACAGGGACAACTTTACCGTTTACCTTGCCTGAATATGACATCAGAGTTTCCTGAATGCCTTCTGTCCATATACATCGCCACGTTGGTGCTTTAACAGCCGGACGGATTTTCTTCACATTCGGCATTTAACAACTTCTCCTTCGCAAGTCTTTGCCTAGTGAACATGTTTGTTGTATCTTCCTTGAGACGCCCTCCCCGCAAATACAAAATCTTCATTTCACCGAAAACGCCTCTTACAATTTTGACTAAATTCCATGGAGACCGTTTCCAGGAGAGAGTCACTCACCGACATGAGAATGTCAGATGTGACAACAGATAAGAAGTTTATTGCAATGGCAACCGGCACAACATTCGTGAAACGTCTTCATAATTGACCGGCCGTGTGGAACGCGGGGTGGCTATTGTTTTCTTTCCTTATGACTTAGCGTCACGAGTGCAGAAACTGTTCCCGTGTTTCAGAGCGATGCGTTTCTCATCTTTCTATAATATACAAAGTGACACTTGTATGGCGATAATCAATCTGTAAAGGAAAACAAATGACAATATTGTAGCATGTAAAGCCGTTGCTATGCGACGACCGCGAGACGTTTCTAGGCAACGGCTCGGTAAACACGTTCCCATAGCAACGAATCGACGCACAACAATAGAGGTACCGTTGGAAACGAGGTGTTTCTATGTGGTCCGTATCGAGGAGTTATCTTGAGACAGCTGGGGCGGCCGAGTCAGTTTTGTACGGGAGTCTGTGAAGAGGGAACTTTAGTGCGTGAAGCTGAAGAATTTCCACTGTTAGAAGCCGTTGACAGGGAACGGCTGCTGAAGACACAGTAGGCTGGAAGTGGCCGTTAATCTCGGTTTTCTAGACCCTACATGTCACAATATTCATAATGGTGAAGAAAAAGAACACGATTTTTTTTAAAACTGTGTGAACGAATATATTTATCTACAATTACATCAGTTACTATACATTTATGCCCAAAATGGTTTGAAGGTATGAGTTCTCTGTCGGTTCTAGATTCGAACACGGATAACTGAATTCATTTTTCTTAGCACGTACGCTTATGATTGAAGGAAACTGCAATTACGATAATATTGTTAGCGAGAAAACAACCACTGACAGCACCACCATAACCACCACTACCTCCATAACCACCACTACAGTAAATCCTCAATAATCCGGATTAATGAAGCAAAAGGTATACCCGAAGGACAAAAAAAAAACTTCGAACACAAATAAATGAAGAAAAAAATCGATGATACGTATAAGTAGTTCTGATAAAAATAACTAACAAAATATCACTGTAGTACCGTTGTTTGAAAACTATAAAGAGACAATACATTTATTGATCAATAGAGGACTCAGAAGTTGTACTTTGTTTTTGAACGTAATAGAGAAGGTTTGAAGAAACTGTCAAATTTTGCCTGCCTCCCTAAATGTCATGTGCCTTCTGAAGTACGAGTATGTACTCAACTGTGAAAATCTGCCATTATTTCGATGCGGATTACCCAACATCCGGATTAGCGAGGGCTTGCTGCATCTCCATACCAACATTACATGCAAGAGCGTCTATCATCACAACTACAACCAGCATCACTGCGGCAGTTGCTCAGTTACTACTACTTCGGGTAGTTATCCATCGACTTTGCTACACCACAGAGTCGATCTCAAGTCATGCGTGTTTTATGGTGAACAGTGTGTCATCGGGGGGCACGCGGTAGCGTAGTTGGTTGAGGCAATATGCTACAAGCCGGAAGGTCGATCGGGGATCGATTCCCGAAGAGGTCATTTGATTTTTAAAGTGACCTAATACTTCCAGCCGCACTATGGCCCTGGGGTCGACTTAGCTTCTAACAGAAATGAGTACCAGGAATATTCTTGGGGGTAAAGGGCGGCCGGCGCGTAAGGCTGACAAACTTGCCGCCATCTATGAGCCGACTGTCTAGAGAAAATATGGGAACCTCAACATCTCACAACCCTTTGGGCCACCACGGCCTGTTACGGGGATACTTTTACTTTTCTCTACTTTTAACGTGTCATCTATGATGGTTTTCTCCAGATACTTTCATTTCCCCTTTCAATTCTCATTTCACCAACTGCTCTGTATTCACCAGTCCTATCAAACCACGCTATTTTTCGGAACTGACGGCTTCGTCAAATGAAATTTGCAAATAATTTTAGCGTTACACCACATCACAGGGTATGCAACCCGCGTGTTGTCCCTAGGACAATACTGTAACCGTTTCACCTTACTTACGCCCGTCAGTTTACACCATGCGTTGGTCGCCTCCCTTTGGTTTGTAGCCGTCCTTAACCCACCTCTTTTTCTCCTTGTTGCCCCTGTTCTTTGGGCGCCAGTCAGCTCCTGTTGGTGTGGCTTACAGGTCTGTGGTAGGCAAAGAGATAGGGTAAAATGGTAACTAGTTGAGCCCTTGGTAGAGCGGAGATTCCTTCCCAGGTGGTTAGCAGGGTCTCGCTAAGGCAGGGAAGAGATGAACGCTGTGCCACACTCAGCACACTTAAGCGTTGTAAGCATTTATTGATACTTTGTGCACTTGGTAGAACACACAGTCAGTACGTGTATACTTTGCTATAAAGACTTAGCTCCCTTTTGTCGTAGTACACTAGAAGTTATAGGATAGTTACAGCGAACGCTTTGGCTTGTTAATTTAGACTTTTGAACAGAACAGCAGTGATACAAATGTTGCGTCAAAATAGTTTACGAGTTGGCAGACAACTGAACTTAAAGACTGACTTCTCTCAAAACCCTGGGGTCCTCGGTCCATCAGTTCGTCTACTGTGGCACTCCCCTAAATTCTACCGACTGGATATATTCGAAATTTCCTGATCTCCAATCAGCTACCTGTAGTAGGGAAATTTGGTCCTTAAAGCATTAACGTCGCTTTTGACAGCCCAGTGATGGATACTACGCTTAGCGTGGGTATCCATCACGCCCCCTTTAAGTTACAATTTTCTGGAACTGCCAGAGATCGTAATTTCAAAGTTTTCCGCTGTTACTCCTAGGCAAAATTTCTAAGAAAAGGCCACAGGGGTGCTTCCTGTGAAACAGTAAGACTGGGAATAAGTCGATTCTTGCAAACAAGACGGTGACTATTACATGCTACTGGTAATTAAGTCTTTTGTACCAATGATTCTGATTATACCTAAACTAGTGTGTGGCAATGGTGCGGTTCCAACACGTGGCCTCCCCATCTGGTTGCGTGTACCTCGGGTTGCTCGAGTTCCCAGCATTGGCTTTCTGGGCTGCCATATAAATGCTTATGGAATTTTCTTCTTATAAGCTTTCAGTTCCATCCCTTATAACATTTAAAGATAAAAGGGATAGCTCCAAATCGGTATAGCTACGGGACGGTCCGGGTTTGATTCTCGGCAGTGTAAGATTTCTTCTTCTTCACAGCGTCCAGAGAGATTCACAAGGCGTTTCATTCAGCGTTCACAGATTTTGTATACGTTGTTGATTTCAATATTCATTTGCTACAGGCACAAATTTATTGTAGCAAAGATAATTAACAATAAATCGCATTAAGAGAAATTATAAATTATGGAAAATTATTGAGTGTGCTAAAACAAATATAAATACTGGCACGTGATGGAGTGACTATCGACAGGGCTTTGGATTGGAGATAGGGTTTACTGACCACTTATACACACAACCCATGACCAAATTTCTGTTCGTTGTAAAACCGTTTCTGTGTTTGGAAATGGGTCTCGTCTTCGACGAGAGGAGGGGCGGGACTTCTTTGTTGCACCGTGTACCCTCCCGCACGTAGTGTCCTGCAAGGGGCACCACACATGTGAATGCAGGCTTGTGCAGCATACGTATCATGCCTTAACGAGAAACAGAGGAACTTTCATAATGTCTCGGTGACTCCTCTCTCTTAGGGTCGTCGCAGGGAACAGCAGAGTTACATTTCTATATAGATTAATCAGAAGACGGATCAGTTAAGTGAGTGGCCTCGGGCTCAACAGCCGGAATTCTCTCCCTGACAGGGAAATTGACTTTTCACATCTCCAAAATGGCCCATACAGCCCCCCCCCCCAGCCAGTGGGTACCCGGGACTCTGTTCTCTGCGTCAACCTAGTGCCCTGATTAAGAATGCGTGGAGCTGTACTTCCATTGTCCCACACCTCTTCATACCGCGATGCTTAAGGAGAGGGACAGCTTTGCGTTACTTGCCTGTAGCTCAGGGTACAAGTGCCCATGACAGTCCAAGCACCTGTGTCAGTCGTGGGGCTTCATGAACGGGTTCTTGCAATATGACGGGGTCTGACAGCTTGAGCTCCAGTGTGGGTGACATTCGTCCGCAAGGTGGCTCCAAGGTCAGGCCCGGCCCGCCCACGAGAGAAGTCGCCGGCTTCCGAACTGCATACTGCCTTGGTTATATAGCACGAGGATATGGTGACAAATGAATGATAACTTAGAAAGAATTTGGAAGGAAATGGGGTAGTATCCTGATAGAAAAATCCTAATCCCAGAATTTTCCTGGAGGTCCTGAGGAAATCACGGAAATCTGAAGTCAGGGTAGCCGTTGTCGCGACAGAGATTCGAACCGAATACCACCAGAATACGGATCCAGAGCGCTGCCTCCACTTCAGTGTGTTCCATACGTTGAAGCGGTCTGGATTGTTACAGCATCCTGCTCTTTCAAAGGAAATTGTCCTGATGCTTGCTCCCTGTCTGTTCTACGTCACTGTCCACCATCTCATAACCTCTGCAGCTGATTGAGCGTCGGGACAGGTCGGCCTGCAATCCGATCAACTGTGGATTTCTTGGCTTCCATCTGACGTTTCCCGGTCTGTCGAGACAGATGCCACACTTAACGTTGCTTTGTCGTCCGTCTAGAGATTGACGGGCGTCGCCACATGGACGCGACAATCTCGGGCGTGTTTCTGCCGCGCTGCGTTCCCAAGGTGTCCACCATTCGAAAGCAGGGCGCCACACTAGACAAACTTTCCTCCCCGTGGGTACATCTGCTTCCAGTTTGTGGCGAATTCTATACACAGCGAAGTCATGGACATTCAGCATAACCGGAAAAGTCTTCCGGTCATTTTTCACAAATTAATGGTGGGACCGCCACTTCTTTCGCCCTATTTCTGCCTTCGACGCAGAAATGTTGATAAGCCCATCTCTGTCTGTGCGCGGATGTGATAGATGCGGCCACTTAACCACCGCATCACTTCGCATTATATCAGTCCTGTTCACCTCCGCGTACGTGCGGCAGAAAAGAAGGGCAAGTCTACTAGCATGCAGGTCGCCGTTGCTTTCTCTCATATTTCTCCTTGGAGTTGAAAGGTCTGAGATCGCAGAAAAGAGACGCGTATATGGACAGCCACTAACACGAAATTTCATGAAAATCATTTCAGCGGTTTTACGTTGTGACATGCGGACAGATGCACACTATAATTTTCACTGCGAACGCTCCAAAATGTAGTTCCCAACCTGCAACAGAACGTTTCTATTGTAAATGTCAGTCAGTAAACTGTGTCCAAGGTTGTCATTTGTATGAACCCATTCGAGGACTTACTGAACGTAAATTCAGGTATACATATCGTCCTTCGAGAATAAATAACAACTGCACTCGATACAGTGTCGTTAAATAACGCAGGAAGTAATAAAATAATTCATATTTGTTCGGCTCTGGTGTTAGGGCTATTTGCCATGTACATTTTATAATTTTTTATCTTGTTATCGTCTTCTTGTGTGGGTTTTTGTGAACAAGGTAATGAACCGCTCGGGTTCCATAGGAGGGGAAACTTGATTCGCCAGTCGACTCTAGATTCAAATGAAGAACTGGCTGCCAAAAAAAAAAATCGCTGAGGGTACGCCATATCTTGAGAAAGCAACCTTACGGAAGTCCTCTGTGTTCAAAGAGATTTCCGGTGTGACGACGTTGGATAGCATTGTTATGTTGAGAACAGAATGTAATGACTTTATAAGGGTGATGAAATGATATTTTAGACTCGACAGTCCTTACCATCTTCTGGGGGTCTGGACTGGAAAGCGAGACGTGATGTAGCTGGCCGCAGTGGCCTCGGGCCGAAGGCTTCTAGTGCTAGCTGTCACCGTACAGTTATAACCGGTTCTGAGGGCGCCACTGTACTGTTACTCCAAATGTACGTGGAGGAAAGGAACTCAAAAATGTGTCGATATCGGCGTAAACGTCGATCTTCAAGTGGTTTCTGTGCGGTCCGCTTCCACTTACTGTTAACTGGTTCCTGCAACGTTCGTAAAGAAGTAAACTGTAATGTTGATATGTATTAATTAATTTGCAAAGTAAGGTAAGGTTAGGCCGCGCCATAGCTCAAGCGGTTAGTCTCTGACTTCCCACCGCAGCGGTCCGGATTCGATCCCGGGTCTGGTTAAGTGGGATTTGTGGTGGACAAAGTGGCGCTGGGGCAGGTTTACTCCGAGTACTTCGGCTTCCCCTGCCAATCTTCATTCCACCAGTTGCTCCACAATCACCCTCACCTATCATCTGGGGCTGGTACAATAGGCCAGAGGTGGCCGCAGTACAAGGGACTTAGTCCCATCCCACTAGCATTAAAAAAAATGTAAGGTTAGGTGACATTGTCCCTATGCTTAACTAATTAAGCACTACGCCATGAAGGTGTATGGGGGAGTGGACATATAGAACCACATTTTCTTGACCTCAGCATTAGCTGGAGGTGAGTGGTCAGCTTCACGCCCCGGCCGCTTTACCCCCGGGGAAAGAGCCCCCGGTACCCATTGGATAGGAGGTTGGGTGGACCCCAGAGTCGGTCTGGATGGCGTGTAGAAGAGAAGATTTTTTACCCTACCGGGACCCGAACTCCGACCCCTCGGTCGTCCAGCCCATAGCCAGTCTCTATACCGACTGCGCTATCCTAGATCCTGTTAATTAAATTTGTACTGTTATTAATTCGATGAATAAACACGTGTATGTATTGAATGTTACGTACACTAGTGTTAGTAGGTGTTAACGCACTGTTAGTAGCCGGTCACGGTAGCCGAGCGGTCTAAGGCATGCACTGTGTTCGCTCGCCCGGAAGCCGGGATCGTGGGTTCGAATCTCACTCAGGGCATGGATGTTTGTGTGCGTTTTTCTGTGTTTGTCTACAGGTAGAGGCCTTGCGACGAGCTGATCACTCGCCCAAGGAGTCCTACCGTATGTGTAACATCTAGTAAACCGAACTGAAACGGAGAGTTTCATGGAGGTAGGCCTAGGCCAAAATTGGGGCTGTAGCGCCACAGGAAAAAAAAAACACATTGTTAGTACCCAAATACAATTTTGCAGTACAATCAGATACGAAATATTTACGTCAGTAACCGTTGGCTGTTTCTCTTCTAATTCCCTGAACATTTACATTCTCTTTCTTTCCTCAGGCTCCTCCTATTCTCTTCATTCATTCTTTGTTGCGATTTTTGCAGCAATCATCACAAGTTTCTCATCAAGAAAATGTCTCTGTTTATTTTTTAAGTAAATTCCATTCCATGGTTAAATCTAAGGATTCAGTTATACTCATGTTTTAGTTTGAGAGCAATTCTCTCTAGACAATCAGCATAGTCCTTTCTTGGCTTTACCCCTTTGCTGTCGTTAAATTTGGAATATTGACGTGCTGTTGCCATCCATAGCAGTCAATGTTTGCCAGAAATCGCTGCAAATAACAAAATCATAAGCTTGCAAAGGACACTCCTGCTGGAACATGTTTATTTCTTTGCGTATGCTTACTGCAATACATTCAATACATGCGAACTTAATGCGAATCCTTGTCTTATCCCAACCTGTCCGCAAATCCATGTTCCGCACAAAATTGGGTACGTTTTAAATGTCCTTAATACAGCCAGCAATTTTTAAACCAAATCCGTTGCTAACTAACTTGCTTCATAAAGCATACCTGCAAATCTTCTCCATAGTTTCTTCGAAATAAACGAAACAAAAATTATTTTTTCTTCATATCCAAATATTTATCTGCAATTGCCGATAACATAGAAATGATGGCCGTTATCTGATTCCTTTTCCAAACAGTTTATGCAGTTACATGCGTGTATGCCCCCAACAGGAGGCTGTGGGTGTAGTTATGAGATTGGCCGCCTTACGGCACTGCACTCCTAACATTTGCCGAAAACAAATTTCCACTGTTGGGAAGAGGTAAAGCTGTCCCCGGTGTATGTATAGACCCACGTATTCCTGACCTCGGCACTAGTTGGAGGTGAGTGGTCAGCCTCATGACCCGGCCGATTTCCCCGTGGGGAAAGTGCCTCCAATACCCATTGGAGAGGAGGTTGAGTGGGCCCCAGATCCGGTTTGAATGACGTGGAGAGGAGAAAAATTTTACTCTACGGGGACTCTTCTGCTGACCAGCTGACCGGATGTAGCACGTGAAACTGCGATATAACTAAAGTACGCGTATGTACGAGTGAATGCGGGGACTCTTCTGCTGACCAGCTGACCGGATGTATCAGGTGAAACCGCGATATAACTAAAGTACGCGTATGTACGGGTGGCATATGCCTATGACAACAGAGGACAGTCACGAGACGCATACAGCAGCCTGTCGGTTGGTAGGAATCAGTCCCGGAACCTCCCGACTGTAACACGAGAATATTAATGGCTGTGTCACGCCGCCTCAGTCAGCAGCCACCGGAAGTGTGTGACCCTGAACTGCAGGTGAAACAAACAATTCTGGCACAGTAGCCCAGAAACACCTCGGCTGTGTTCCTAACGCGCGTGCCCACTTTGCGTAAAGGAGGTGAGCATTGCCGCCTCGTGTCTCCTATTGAAGTCCACTACACTCAATTAAAAAGCAAAAGTTCTGTGTTGAAGCATGGGAAGACGGAGAGTCTGAAACAGATATCGCGAGTACCTGGTGATGTAGGGGGACGTCAGAGCGTTACAGCCTCTCTACAGCTACAGTAAGCTATAAAATGTTCCTGTACAGTCACGAGAAGTGCAGTTCTGCACACTGCTGCAGGTCCCTGTCAGGCTGTACGGTGACAGCAGGAACCTAAATAGCTTTACAGCCTCTCTACACCTACAGTAAGCTATAAAATGTTCCTGTACAGTCACGAGAAGTGCAGTTCTGCACACTGCTGCAGGTCCCTGTCAGGCTGTACGGTGACAGCAGGAACCTAAATAGCTTTACAGCCTCTCTACACCTACAGTAAGCTATAAAATGTTCCTGTACAGTCACGAGAAGTGCAGTTCTGCACACTGCTGCAGGTCCCTGTCAGGCTGTACGGTGACAGCAGGAACCTAAATAGCTTTACAGCCTCTCTACACCTACAGTAAGCTATAAAATGTTCCTGTACAGTCACGAGAAGTGCAGTTCTGCACACTGCTGCAGGTCCCTGTCAGGCTGTACGGTGACAGCAGGAACCTAAATAGCTTTACAGCCTCTCTACACCTACAGTAAGCTATAAAATGTTCCTGTACAGTCACGAGAAGTGCAGTTCTGCACACTGCTGCAGGTCCCTGTCAGGCTGTACGGTGACAGCAGGAACCTAAATAGCTTTACAGCCTCTCTACACCTACAGTAAGCTATAAAATGTTCCTGTACAGTCACGAGAAGTGCAGTTCTGCACACTGCTGCAGGTCCCTGTCAGGCTGTACGGTGACAGCAGGAACCATGTCTTACCCCTAGACCCTGAAGATGAAGCCAGTACGCCCTCCTAATTTCCGCGAACTTGTATCAGACTACAGGAGACAGTGATCTCGATAAAAGGCTGTTTGAGATTCTCATGCTGTAGCGACAGTGAGAACTGGATATGAAGCCTCTGGACTGGTTCTACGAGAGAGAGAGCTTACGGTCATGGGCAGAGAATGTGGTCCTGTTGAAGATACTTGCCTCTCGCCTTAATACGCGCAAGCTTCTTCTGTTCACGGAAGTATAGCTGTACATGCATTTCCAGAAGTGTTTTCGTTACTGTCGTCACACTGATCTGAACCCAGCAGTTGGTACTGCGCCGTTTAATAAACTACGGACAAAGAATATGCATGTTAATGTACACTGGCGGACGACACTGCCTCCGTTACTGAGCAGGGACTTTGTTCGGACGGTGCTCGGTTCGAATTTCGGCCTAGGTGCCGGCTACCCTGGTGCGATCTTTCGTAGTTTTACTCCGTCCGTCGATGAAAATGGTAGGATGGTCGTCCGACTAGGCCACGACCGTTTCCTTCCAAGTCCTCTCCAGTTCATGAGTCATACGACTATCCTACGCTGTGCAGCATGATGCAATGAAAGTTTCGGAAAGTAGACCACGAACAAACTGTCCCGAGTTCCCCTACAGACATTGCTGTGTTCTACACTATAGTGTCCTGTACAGAAGTAGGTCTTAAAGGGAGTCTGAGAATGTGTGAAAAAATTAACGCTAACAATACTGAGGCATGTAGACCCGTTGCTAGGCATCAGCCGAGAAATACGCGACTATACAACAGCCGTTGCTAAGTAACGGCTGCGCAAACAAGCATGCTTCCACGGCAACAGTTAAACAGAGGAACGGTGTGTTCTGTGCGGTCCGTGCCGAGATGTTATAAGCAGGGCAAGTTAGGAGTACTCAGTAATCGCTTCGGCGGTGTTACATATGCTATAGTCGGAACGAACCTCAAAAGTTTACCATTGTGACTGCGCAAGTAGTCAGATAATCGGTGCGGTAAAGTCGTTGTGAGCTGCTACTTTCAGAAGCTGGTAGCTGAGGGACGAGAACAGTTCGGTAACCCAGAGGAAGAGGGACATCCGCCGTTGGAAGACGTTACCAGACAACGCCTGGTGAAGACATAGCAGGCTGAGAAGACTTTAAGCGTATGCCCTACCAAACTGTAAAGTGTGTGAATTAGCGAGAGCGCTGTAGTTACTTGTACATACGAGTTGTAAGAGTTCAATAAATTCGATTACCAATCCAAAGTCCGTCTATAGTAACACTCTATCATGTGGCAATACTGTAGCGTGTAAAGCCGTCACTATGTAACGACCGTGAGACAGGCAGATATACCAGAATCGTTTCTACGCAACGGCTCGATAAACACGTTCTCGCAGCAACAGACACGAACGCAATAATTGTACATGTATTTTATATGTGGTCCGTGCCGTGGATGATTTAACCGGGACGGTTTGGGGCAGCTAGTTAGTTGCGAGAGTGCCCAGTTGAAAGTCCGGCTGTGAAGAGAAGAATTTATGCGTTATATTTGGAGTGTGTAATCCAGTGAGACTGTTACAGTTTCTGTGTTAAAATCCGTTGCTAGGAAACAGATACTGGAGACTGTAATCGAGTGAGGACACTAGCCTGTGTGTGTCAGTGACCTCTAAAGAATAGTCACGAGTCGTGAGTCAATAAATCGAGTCAACAATCCAAACCCCGTCTACAGTCACTGCAAACACGTAATAATACGAAGAGGGGAAGGCCGAGTAGTCATTTCAATGCTTGCTGTTGATTCAGGAAGCAGTAACTGCCACAAACCAATGCCGACTTTCACTTCACTGTCAGTACATTCCACACAGTACACAGCTCTTAAACAGGATGGGATGTGGCGTTACAAGACAAGTGGCGGAGGTCAGCATGGTGCATTCAGGAATGCTACTAGTACGCGCTGCGCATTGCCTGGCCATACATACACATCTCCCAGCGGGGCTGATCTCCGGAGATACCTTTGTGTGTACGGACACATCGCGTCGCGTAACCACACACGTGCGCGCGCATCCAGGATAGCCCAGACGGTATAGCGACGGACTACTGGTTGGACGACCGAGGTTCGAGTCCCGACAGGGGCAAGGGAACTTTCTCTTCTCCATAGCGTCCAGCCCAGCTTTTCGGCCCACCCAGTCTCCTATCCATTGGGTATCGGGGGCTTTTCCCCCGGGAGTATAGCGGTAATAGAGTTAAGTCAATCTAGATCCGACGTTGAGAATATATGGAGCTACAACTCCACTCCGTCGACATATCTTCATGCCATAGTAACTAAATAAAGCACAGGGCAGCTTTGTTTGTTCTCTTTCTAAAAGGAGCGTGATTATATTTATTCTTCCCACATAACCGACTTCCGGTGTTGCGGTTCACCTGCACCTCGTGTCTGGACGCCTGGCCCCTTCCTCTTTCTCGTGGATGGCGAGATGGGAAGGAGGAGAATTGTGGTTGTTGGTGCTGGTAGGCGGGAGTTCGTTTCCTGTACGACCATTACGTGTCTCGCAAGTAGGGAAAGACGGGAGTAGCTGGGTTCTGCTATTTAATGGGTAGAGATGAGTTCTTATCCCGGGGTCTTACGAGTCTGGCTCGGGCAGGGCAGGAACATTCTTACGCTACGGTCACATACACCACTTCAGACGTTTGCACTTAGTAATTATTTAATTAGCTTCAGCTCACTGAACACAACGGAAACTCTAATAGTTACACTTAACTGTATTTAGCTTGTAATACTTCTAGCGAAGTGACGTAGTTCTGTTTTTGTGTCTGACTTGGCCAAATTTGAATGAAGACTCCCTGAGGTGGAATGCACTCACTCTCTCTCTCTGAATCCTGAGGTCCACGAACCACAGAGTCAAAGAGAAATCCACTCCTCCACTTTTGCCATTGGTTAAGTTTTCAAAGTAGGAGTTTCCCTAAATTTTGAATTTCCAATCATGTTGCTTTGCTATGTGATTCTGGCAGATGCTGACCCGACGCTAAGGTTGACAGCGACTTGATGCATTACGATCAGGTATGAGGCTCCGGCCGTCCCACTTCTAAGTTATCGCTGTTCCAAGCTGTCAGCTCTCAAATTCTCAAAGACTTTCCGACTTTGCTGAAACTGTCAGAATTCCAGGAAAGTACCAGATGTTACTTCCTGTCCACATAGCAAAACTTGAACTATGTCACTTCTGAGTGTAAAAGTTGGCTGTCTGCCGGATCTCTGTATGTATTTCACGTGATCTTAATAAAAATTTAATTAATTTAAAAGAGTCCAGGAAATTATGATGAACGGTTACAACATATCTCATGCCACTTCAGCCAGTCTCAACGGCGCACTTCATAAATCGTTCTCATCAGTAATACCATCATTACGGCATTTCAAATTGCTGAGGCAAAACCTTAATATTGCCTGAACGCTTGAACGAATCTTCCTGAAACTTGGTATGCATTTCATGTCCTCTGGGACCATCTCAACGCTGTAACTCATAAAGCACTCCCATCAGTATTACCAAAACTGAAGCCTCCGAAACTGCATTATTTTACGTATATGTACCCATACTAAAGTTTTCTACTATCATATCAGATATTCAAATTACAGTGAAAGCGCCTTACGCGATTAGTTTCCCCACAAATTCTTGTTATGCATTTCTTACATACTCTAAAACCTTAACGATTTGCGGGCTAATTGAACACAAGGAAGCCAACGCATCAAAAATGTTACTTGTTGGACACGATGTTCTCGCAGAGGCTCTCATGAGCAGTTGTGTAATGCCCTGTAATTTGGTGGAAGTCCACCGACGTTTCAGAGTAACGTATCGCCTCAATCTAAGAAAAGCGAATGAGGCGCCAATCCCGCTTCTTGCTAATTTCTTGCTTGGCTTACTTTTTGAACCTGATGCTTGAGGACATACGTTCCTCCGAAACATCGTATAATTTTCGCAGTACCACTGGCTTCCTGGATCTTGTTCTGTGTCCTATGTTCCGACAAGCCAGCACTCAAAGGCAGGAACATCAGCCGACGGACAAGCCCGCGAATCCAGTACTGCGAAGTGCAACACACAATTGTTACAGATTTCCGATTCATTTACTTTGTCGCGGTCGAGTTGGTACGTGGAATTGTTCGGCGTGTTTCGTGCATTCACTAACACCATTCACAGTGTCCGTCTGCAAGGCGAGGCTTTCGCTTCGGTGAATGAAAGCCAGTCCGCGCACTCACACCCATAAATTGCGTCCACTTCACGTCATGCCTTATGCAAGGATTTTACGGAAGTTCTCAGTGACCGCGAGCGAAATGTTGGGAGTATTTGGATCTATTTCACTAATTGATGGTGACCCACCCTCACTGCTACAGTACGCGGAAGAAGCAATGAATTGCATAGAGATACGTTTCCGTTATAACGAATATGTAAAGGCTGTTCACACGGCCATGAACCGTCAAAAGACAGTAACGGCTAAGAACGTGATCCCCATACGTTTCGACCAGAACCTAAACCTACCTCAGGGAGAAAACTGACCAACAGCAGACAGAATACGACCGAAGACAAATAGAAGTCAGAAAAGCCAGAAGTGAAATCTTTATTTATATGGTGTAGTTACAGTAGCCTTTAGAGTGTTATCATGGTTCGTAGTTACAGTAGGATTGTGTTACAGCTAACTGTAGTTCCGCCTGGTGCATATCCAATAAATCGCTTCATTTAATCCGGAACCCATTAATTACTTCTCGCTTTACCAGGATTGCGTCATTCTCTAAACAGAGGAACTGAATTTGTTACAAACTCAGACCAAAACGGGTTGAAATCTTGAGAAGCTCGCATATGTCAACGTGTTTCACTTTCAATATGTCGCATCCATCTCTTACAGTTTAGCCGTGGCAGGCGGTTGAATGTCTGTAAAATTAGGAAAATTATTGCATGTTTTGTGCAATTGTTTAAACAGTGTACAGTTTTATTTTGGGAATAAAATAAACATTATTTTTGGATAAATCAATCTTTATTCTTTCATTTACATATAACGTTTAATACGAGGTACGCCACAGGTCTTGAGTTATCAGCGGTTACGTAGAGGCTGCACAAGCGTTACAGCTCACGGCTACATCCGTTTGCACCCTCTCGTAATAACGTTTTCAACGTTAAAAAATGGGTCTCAAGGGCTTGGCGCCAAGACTGACTGACTGACTGGTGGTAAACCGCCAGTCGTAAAGTAACCCTGCCCCTGACTCTGACTGAGGAGTTGGTTGAGTCGGTTGAGAGTTGCAGGTTTGAGAAGTGAGAAGCTGGTAGCTGAGGCCGGGGACACTTCGGGAACCCAGAGGAAGGCAAACATCCAACTTGGGAAGCCGCTACCAACAAACGGCTAGTGAAGACTAGGAAAACTTTGTGTGTGCTGTAGTTACAGTGATCTTTGGAGTGTGTAACTTAGTCAGACTGTCGTAGTAATTTGTGGTTACGTTCTGGAAGTATTCAATAAATCCGATTCCCAATCCAAATCCCGTCTCTAGTCAGTCACGTGACAACATTGTCACTTGTATAAGTGACTAAGGGTGGGGCTTGGATTGATAATTAGATTTATTTAACACTTACAGATCGTAACTACAGGTAACTACGAGTATAGCACTATCGCTAATTCACGCACTTTGCTGTTTACTACAGCACGCATTGCCTGCTGTCTTCACCAGTCGTTGTCTGGTAACGGCTTCAACGTCTTACTCTGAGTTCCCAAAAAATCTCCGTGTCTCAGCTACCATCTTCTAACAGCATCGGCTCACAATGACTGAACTGCAGTTCTCTGGCTACTTCAGTAACTTACCAACCAACGCTTCACTTCCTTGCACTGCACTACACTAACTGAACTGAACTCGGTCGGTCGAGTGATACAGTGCCAGGGCGAACCACATAGAAAACACCGCTTCCAACAGTACATCTATTGATGCGCGCGGGCCGTTGCCTAACAACGGCTGTCGTCTTGTTTGTTTCGCGGTCGTTGTCTAACAACGGGTCTGTACGCCACAATAATATTAATAAGGTTTGAAAGCCTTTACACTGTAATGTGATTTGCAAAACTGCCAAAGACATTTTCAAAAAATACGAGTATGAATGAAGAAATGAAAGTTACTGAAAGACTCCCACATCAGTTTTAACAAGAGAAATGGGGGCAATCCACTTATTCCCTTATGAAAACCAGGCTATATTATGGATCAATATGGCTGAAATCGGGATTATCCAGCAACTTTTAGTGAAAGTCGTCCGTACCTAATTTCAACAAAACCTACAAAATGCTTAATGAGATACACAGGGAAGTCCATTTATGGCGTTACGTAAACCGGGGTTTATTGAGTATCAGTACTGGTGAAAGCCTTCCATGTCAGAAGCGCTTCAAATCTGTGAAACGATTTGTGAGTTAAGTGGAATAATGTACGTAGGTAAGTCAATAAGTAAGTTACAAATGGATATAGAACTTAAACAAATAAGAGAACTGTTTGAAAAATGCTTTTATTTCTCAACATAATCTCCCTGTACATTGAGGCACTTGTCCCATCGTTTCACAAGCCCCTGAAAACCAGCAGCATAAAATTCTTGGGGCTGCTGTCGGAACCAGGGATGTTCACATGGCATGGCCTACCTCACAATGCATGACGGGTTGCACGCTTCCGTTGAATGGCCTTATGAAGTTTCCTGAGGATGTTACAGTAGGACTAGGCATTTACAGTTTGTCCTTGAGGCTGGAATGCGGTGAGCACAGTACGCCTTTGTGATCCCAGAAGACTGTGAACATCACTCTCCTGGAGGATGGTGTCACCTTAACATTTTTGGCAGGCGACGCAGGATGTTTCCACTGCATTGACGCAGGCTTTGTCTCGGGCTGGTAATGGTGAACCCAAGAATCATCACCTGTGACAATTCGGGCTAGCATATCGTGTCCTTCATCATGGTAGTGATCGAGATGCTGTAATGCCAGAGCCATTCTTTGCATTTTGTGTTGTGGGGTCAACATGCAGAGACTTTGTGAAAATCTAACCTGTCATGCATTATGAGGTAGGCCATGCCGTGTGAACACGCCTGGTTCCGACAGCAGCCCAAAGAATTTTATGCTTCTGGTTTTCAGGGGCTTGTGAAACTTTGGGACAAGTGCCTCAGTGTACAGGGAGATTATGTTGAGAAATAAAAGCATTGTTCAAATCAGTACTCTTATTTGTTTAAGTTCTATATCCATTTGTAACTTACTTATTGACTTACCCTCGTAGATGAGGCTTCATTTTGTATTAATATTGTTCAAATTCGGTGTTCTCCTGCAACACTCAGCGAGCGTGTTGCACGCTGACTTCCTACAAAGTCTGCGAAACAGTTTATGAGGAATGCCTAATGCAAACCAGGCGTTTTTGTATACTAATGAGGCCGAAGTTTCGGAATTATCGAGCGACGTTTGGCGAATGCCGTATAGACTGAATTTCAGCGAAGTCTGTGGGGCGGTTTATGACATACACGAAAAGTCTATTTTTGGTGTTACGTAAACGGCTTTTACTGTGGATCAGTATGACTGAAAATCCAAATTATCCAACAACTATTAGCGAAGGCCTTCCATAGGAAACTTCACAAAATCTGGGTAAATGTTCAGGCGATGTATGGGCAAGATCATTCATGGACATACTGTGGCGTATAGACCCGTTGCTAAGCGATGACTCTTCGAACAGCGGCCGCTGCTAGGTAACGTCCGCAACATGCGCGCACAAAACAATAGAGCAATTGTGTTTTCTCTGTGGCCCGTGCTGAGATGTTATAACTTTGAGGTTTGGATTGGTCACTTGAGAGTGGGTTCTGTACGGGAGTCTGTGAAGAGATGGCTTGAGCCGGAAACAGAGGAATAGCCATTGTTGGACCCCTTACCAGGAAACGTCTAGCAGCAGAAACACTGTGTGCTCTAGTGAACTTTAAAATGTGGAGATTAGAGTTGACGCTGTAATTGCTTGTAGTTCCGAGTCGTGCGCATAAGTGGCCGAGGAATCTATTCACCAATCCAAACCCCGTCTACAGTCACATACACACTACGTAACTAAATATAAAGTTGGCTTTATTGACGAGCAACAAGGCTGAATATCAGAATTTTCCAGCAAAACGTTTAGTCAGAAAACTTCCAAATCCAGTTTCAACAAGATCTGTCAGACGATTAAGCAGATACACAGACAAATTCATTAATGATCTTCATGGATCAGCAGCTTCGAAAACGCAAGTGTCCAGCAGATATTCATACAATTCGCGAGCCATACAGCGCGACACAGCAAAGGCCCGTTACCTAGTGCGTCACACAGCCACGAAAGGCGCTGCTTCCCACGAAGAGCCAAGCCTCGGTTTGCAGACGCTTGACACCGACCTCCAGAGGACATCGACCCTCCAGCCAGGACCTACAGACAGTGGATTCCGGTCAGGAATGTACCTCGCCCATGTGTTTGTAACAGTACGGCAGATGTGTCCCCGAGCCTAATTCCCCTCGTAGCCTTGACTTCGTAACGGAGATCAGTGGGCAGCTTCACGCCTCGACTGATCTCCCGCCCGGGGACCGGGGCCTCTGGCATCCATTTGGTAGGATACTGGGCTCTCTGAATGCTGGACAAGAAGACATCTCTCCTCCTGCTGGAGAGGATTATCCCGTTTTCAGGCCTGGCCGTTCTCAGCAGGGGATTTGGTCGAGCTCCCTGACTGAAGTAACTATTATAGGGTGTGCGCTCCATGTTAGGTGGGTCCCTTGTCACCACGGAATGGCGCGTCCTCAGCTTGTGGATGGAGGAGACGTCCTCAAGGTATGGAGGAAAGCTGCGAATATAATGAATAAGCATTCGCGGACAGCCAACAAGGGGTGGTCCTTCAGCTTGGAGATTGGGCGTGGGGCTAACAACTCCTCATCGTAAAAAATAACTTTGTTAGGAAAATTCTCAAGAATCCTCGAACCTGGACGGATTCCTTGAATAAACGACCTAAGCTAAAGAAAATGGACATGAGATTTGCTACATGGAACGTCAGAAGTTTGTATAGGGCAGGTTCGCTCAGGGCAGTGGCAGAAGAAATCTTAAAATATAAGTTAGATTTAGCGGGAGTACAGGAGGTCAGATGGGCCGGAGGTGGCATCGCACCAGCAGGAGACTATACATTTCACTATGGAAAGGAGAATGAAAATCATGAATTAGGTACAGGCTTTTTCGTACACAAGAGAATCGTATCAGCAGTTAAGAGGGTAGAGTTCGTTAGTGATAGGATATCGTATACGTATATAACACTAAAAGGTCGCTGGTGTGATATCATTGTTATGAATGTTCACGCCCCAACAGAAGATAAAATTAATGACATCAAGGAGGAGTTGTATGAAGAACTAGAACATGAATCTCAACTCTACCAACAGCTGAACTACGTAGTTACCCATCACCTTTACCTCATTATCCTAAATTAAACCCGTAATTATTGTAAGCCAACACAGTTGAGCTTGCTGGTGCTCAACAACAGAAAAAGGACAAAGGAAAGTAGAGGGGCAAGGAAGGTGAGTGAGGGACGGTTATAGTAGCGAGCAGAGAAAGCACGTCTCTTGTTTATTCTTCGATCCTGAAGTTTGAGGCGACACATTCCTCCGAAACGTCGGTTAAGTCTGAACGGACTACAAGGCGACGCGTGGGGTGTTGTTTGCTGCTATGCTTGGATGTGACAGATCCGTCCACATGGCCACCGCAGCACTTCGCATCATGACAGCTGTCCTCATGGACGCCTCTTGTGGCCTAAGGCGTTTCATCCGTCCCACGAATCATCCACATTTTCTGCTCTCCCCTTGTAATTATCATGGAAGTTGCGAATATGCGCTTATCTGGTACGTATCAGACACTTTCACTCCGTCAACCTTGACCCCAGCACTACGCACGGTACGCGCTTGCGCACCAGCCTACACTCTGTAATTTCATTAGCCTTTGCGTTGCTTCTTTGTGTTCGTAGGCCATTTAGTGACGCTGTCAGTAACAGGAGGTCGGTTGGTTGGATGAGATTCAATAATGAATCGCTTAACGAGCATAATCCGTTCCAGAATCTTACTCGTAATGCGAAACACTCGTTAAGCGAAACAATTTTTCCCATATAAATTAATGTAAAATACGATAATGCGTTCCATGCCGAAAAAATACTCAAAAAATTTTATGTATAACGTTTATTCAAAGAAAATTATGTATACATTGTTAAGGAGCGTGAATCATCTTCATCTTTTCTTCTATGCGGAATGAACCAACCTGGAATGCGAATTCGAGTTGCAGAAAACAAAAAAAATCGAAATAATTAGTTTATTATTTATGATATATATCTAATTCTTTTTTACTAGAAAGCTGTCTAGAGACATTTGTTTTTGCCGATGCTTCAAAATTTGGTGAAAATGCGACACAGCATTATCATTAAATAGATTTGTAGTGCGCATAGGCACTGCCTTATTAGGGTGATGCTTCTCAATGTACGATGCAATAGTTTCCCATGCTTTTAGCATTTCTCTTATTGTGCCAGAAGATTGCTGCTTTGCTGTTACCTCCTCCTCCTCCTCTGGCAAACTCTCCTCCACAACTTCTTGCTGTGAAACACAATGCAACTCCAAATCGTGCAAACCGTTGATGTAGACCGATTGTATGTGCGCGCTAGATCAGCCACGCTCACACCTCGTTCTTGCTTTTCAATGATTTTACGTTTCATTTCTACGGTTATTTTTATTCTCTTATGGCTGTTTTTTGTGGCTTTTTCTTCAGGGACATTTTTGCAAGGGTTATTAAACTTCGCACAAATAATATGTCTGAACACAAGTTTGGAAAAATGTGTGATCACAAGCGACACTAAGATGCTAGCGGAACGAGTGCTAAACACAGACTGATGTAGCAAACGCACAATTCGGGACTTCCCCTCTCGTCACTCGTTATGCGAGTCATCCCCCCCACAATTTGTTTTGCTCGTTATGCGAATCACTCGTTATGAGAGGTGCTCGTTAAGCGAGGTTCCACTGTATATGCAAGGAACTGGTCGTGGTTTAATTTAAGATGTAAACCAGTCATTTTCCTGGAAAGGACTAAGGAAAACTACCGAAAACTCAATTAGAATACACGGTATCCCGGTGGGAATTCGAACCTAGCACTTCCCGAACACCAGTCAGAAGACTCAGTTGGGCTCACTTGCTCGATTTTATGCATTGTTGAATTCTTTTATAATTACTTTACCATATACACGTACTTTCCCCCTCGTTGGTGTCTCCATCTTATCGTGGTGAGGGGTTTTGAGCATGCCAAGGACCCTGAGAGCTATACCAGCGGTAGCGTAGCTACTGGCAGGGCCTCCCTTGCTGGACAGGTCAAAGGGTAGGCATCAGACGAAGAGAGACACCAAAAACTGATGCCGGAAGCAGCGTCATCAGCAGCGACTTGAAGCACAGAGCAAATGATGCTCGAGATGGTTCAAGTTCGTATAGCAACAGGCGTGACCAGAGTGGTTTGAACGGCTGCTGTACTGCGATGTGGAAAGCAAATGGAAAAACTACCACATTATCACTTTTCCTGGATAGTCTCTTTCCAAAAACAGAAGATCGCATTAAGTGGAGGAACTGTTTTGGAAGAGACTGTGGACCTGTCGTCTGACAGATTACTGATGAATGAATGAATACACGTACTTTGCTCTACTTTACTGTGTGAATTCACTACTTTCCACGCACGTGGGCCTGAAATTATTTAATGATACTGTACCAACTGCATAGGTTAGAATGCGAAGTGATTATAATATATTGTGGCATATAGACCCGTTGCTAGGCAGCAGCCTGCTCGCAAAAATTGAAGAACCGTTGGAAGCGGTGTTTTCTGTGTGGTCCGCTCCGATTCTATATAACGCGACCGACCGAACTTAGTTCAGTTCGTGCAGTGCAGTGGAGTGAGTTTATTGGTGAGTGAGTCAGTTAGAGGACTGCCGCGGTTCGTTCCTTGTGAGCTGTTGCTGTTATAAACTGCAGAGTGCGTGAATTAGCGAGAGCGCTGTAGTTACTTGTAGTTACGATCTGTAAGTGGTCAATAAATCCAATTACCAATCAAAACACCGTCTGTAGTCACTCTATCATGTGACAATATATATGGGGGTACGCGGTAGCGTAGTTGATTGAGGCACCATGCTATAATCCCGAAAATCTCGGGTTCGATTCCCGATGAGGTCATTGGATCTTTCGATTGTCCTAATCTTTCCAGCCGCATTATTGTCATGGGGTCAACTCAGCCTCCAACAGAAATGAATACCAGGAATCTTGCTGGAGGTAAAGAGCGGCCGGCTCGTCAGGCTGACAACCTCACCGCCAACTGCAAGCCGACTGTCTAGAAAATGTGGGAGCCTCGACGTCTCCCAACCCTGTGGGCCTCCAGGGTCTGTTACAGGGATAGGTTTACATCTTTACTTTCTTTTATGAAGAGGAGATACCATTGGAGCATAGGCATAGATGGAAGAGGAATATTGAAGCTGTCTTTAAGAAACATGGTGACTGGTTTCAACGGGCTCGGGATAGGTACCAGTGGCCACGGCAACCAACCTTTGGGTACAATGAAGGGAGACTTTCCTAATCAGCTGCGCGACCTGTGTAGAATGTAGCTTAGATAATGGGCAATGTGCAGCTTAATGTTCATATAAACAGCAACAATCAGCTTCTCAAGAAACTTTGTATTTGTCCGGTTTAGGCTCGCCGTGTGAATTCGAAAGTTCGCTAAGGAGTCATTGTGTACGCATGCGCTAACAATCAGACACGGGCGTGGCCCTTTCTTGCAACTCGAGCGATCAGGGGGGCCGTGACTGTCACGATTCAGGGCTACAACGACCAAACTCTGGGTCCCCATCACCTTCTGCCTTGTGGCCAAGTCCAGAGCCTCAGAGCTTGCAGGGACTAAGGTGACATATTAACAGAGCATATCTGCTGTCCATATAAAGCGTACCTAAAAATGGCTTCACGCCTTTCTAAAATATAACCTCAAATATTCATGTTGCTGTAATGTTAATTTTCAGATAATAAGAATCTTATTTTATACCAGGGAGAGTCAGTAAGTAGGACACAAATTAAAGTAAAACTGTGTAAGATTTGAGGCTTTCACGGCGGTGACTATGAAGAAAGCAGTCTTCTGGGATTTGGCACCGTGTATATGTGGTGTTAACCGACGTTTCGGAGGAACGTATCGCCTCCATCTTCACACAGTCTGCTTATACCGGTTCTCACGGTCTCTCCGCTTGCAGAATTCTTATATTTTTTCTTCTACTCTGAAGATGGAGGCGATACGTTCCTCCGAAACGTCGGTTAACACCACATATACACGGTGCCAAATCCCAGAAGACTGCTTTCTTTAAAGTAAAACTGTTGTAATGGACGTAATAGGTTCTCTATGTGTATCACTAGGTAACAGTAGAGTGCAGCTTCATGACAGTCTAGGTAGCAACGCGCATGCGCATGTTCAGAGGCTAGTTTCAGTAGTCAAAATGGCGATGGTGCATGAGGAGTATACTACCGGAGATCAGCGTTCTGTTGTGCGTTTTTTGTGGACAGAATGACTCAGTGCAAAGGATATTCTCCTGCTGCAGGTATGTTAGAAGTACTAGCTCCCTGCAGTGCTGTGTTAGTACTACTGACCCCCAGGAGAGTAGTTTTTTATTTTACCTCTGGCAGGCTTTGAACCACTGGTTCATCCTTGCCTTTGGCTGAAATTTCGACAGCAGGTTCGCTGGTTGCAACTGGGCCCCTCAATGGTTCATCAGAGCTTCCAGCCCCATGCTGAAGCATTTCTCATAGGGATCCCCTTTAAGGGGGGCCCCTCTTCAGTTTAAGGTCCTTACGACCAGTTTTTAGTTTGGTTCCTTTCATTTTGGTCCCACGAGTTATGGGGATTTAAAAGGTCACCACACGCAGCGCTCCATACGGGTGGAAGGCATAGATACAGCGGGGTGCTGCCTGGTCCCCCGAGGGGATCGTTTAAGACACTGGCTAATTACCACCCCAGTGCCATGCAGCCCTCGGCACGATGCCTCACACCTTGGCTTAGGTTGTTTGGTCCTGTAGTGAATTCAGAGTGGCTGTTCGGGAGGAGAGGGGTATCCCAGACGATAAATGGGAGTGCGATACCAGTTAGTCATGAGGTTGCGACCAGGGCATCCTGGGGTTGCTTCAGAGCTCCCCCATTTCCACCCCTCCGCATGGGTTGGTCAAACCATTTTAGAGTGTTGAGCCCAAAGGCTCGCGGCACCTTATCGGTACTCTAGGGAGACAACTCAAATAGCCGAAGCTACCCCATAGGAGTGCTCTCCCGCATTCGTCCCGGGTACTCCGTAGTGACACACAAGAGTCATTATGCCGCCGCGTGGGAGGCTCCACTCATAAAGCCATTGCCCTTTATGGGAGCATGGCCGCCAGCCGCGGTAGGTCATACTGATCCAGACCCCCAAGACTGCCGTTGCCCGGCGGGACCACGAGGAGGTGTCCCAACGCATCCCTGGTCCATGATACGTCCCCACCAAAGACACAGCCGTGGTTCGGCCAACCTCACTGAGGATGGCGTCATTACCGCCCCGCCTGTCACTGCAGCGTACATAAAGGTTTCTCTGTCTTCCCTAGCCGTCCCCGTGCCTCAGCTACCAGCTTCACAACAACTGAACCCCAGCGGTTACCTGGCTCCCAACTTGCCCTGCTTATAACATTTAGGCACGGACTGAGTCGAAAACACCGTTCCTCTGTTGCAGTGTAATTGTTGCTTAGCGATGGCATGAGGTATTCCACTGTTGCGTGCACAGCCATCGGCAGAAAAAAAAAGTTCCTCTCCTGTTTACGGGGCGCTGCCTAGTAACGGCCGGCTGTTGTGGCTCCACAGTTCTTGCCAAGTGATTAAACTGATGCTTAAATACAATTTGGTATCAATATTTGTTGGCTCCAGGTATCTGTGTCCCTTTCCAGCGGCAACTGCAGTGGCTAGGATGCCGCTGTCTGTACGCTGCCTGCTGCCACTGCTGCTGTTGGGAGCCGTAACTGGGCAAGCAGTGCCCTGCTCCGAGCTCCACTGGGAGCTGAGGTATCCGTGCCGCTGCTCCCCAGCGGAGGACGGGATCATCATGGACTGCGACCGCGTGGTGTTCCCTGGAGACCTTCCTGCCCTGCCGTACAGCTCCACCGTCGTGTCCTTCAGCCAGCGCTGGGCGGGTCACCAGTCGCTGCCCACACAGGCCTTCACAGCTTCCTCCCTCCCGCTTCGGTCGCTCGACTTCTCGGGCAACTCTCTCCGGAGGCTTACAGACAGGTGAGGTCTTCCTTCTGACACACAGGAAGACATTCTCAAGACAGTGCGTTTTTATGGAGTGCCGTGTTCCATGTGAAGGCGGAGTCGAATACCTCCACCGTAGCCCTGCGAGACGTAGGAGGCGACGAAAAGGGAACCAAGTGCCTGGGGTTATAACTGGGCCACCCTGTTCCTGGGGGATGTTAATACGAGGATCCCGCCCTCCAGGTTGGGGGAGTCTCGAATCTGAGACAGTAAAATGTGTTCGTGAGTGCCGCGGAACTCGGACCTGAGAATGACTGCGCTGCTGAGGACCAGCAGCAATTGTAAACGGCAGACAAAGCCTCTTGTCACAAAAGGTGTTACGTAAGGACTATGGCTGCAAGTGTTCATTTGAAAATATATATATAAATTGGTCGTGAGTCCCAAGGGGCTTGTCGAACTGATTGGCGGTAAACCGCCAGTCGTAAAGTAATTCTGACGGGCTACGGGCTGGACAGCTGAGGAATTTGGGATTCAATTTCTTGCAGGGATAAGAGATTCTTGTCTTCTGCATAACGTCCAGACGGTCCAGACCCACCCACCCTCCTCTCATTCAATGGGTACCGGGAGTAAAGTAGCAGGGACGTGCAGCTGACCACTCCCCTCCGTCTAGTTTCGAGTTCAACATTGGTGGAGCTACACCTCCACTCGTATACGTCTTCGTGGCGTGGTGTTTAAGTAATTAAGCACATGGAAAATTTCACATTTATCATCCTGTTTTGTGGGATATGACGCCGTGTAGTCCGGTAACAGCTCACGACGTAATGGAAAACAAGGCGCCAGAGCTCAGAAGACAGGCATTTGTGAGAACTTCAAATGCACCGTGGGTTTTTGTAGTAGACTGTAGACTCTCTCTCGACTGACTAGTAGTTAAGTCCAGTAAATTTCTGCTGGTCCGCATTCTTGGTTTCGGCTCCTCCCTTGGGACCCATAATCATACATGTATTTTTGTTCTTTCCAGATTTTTGCGTGTTTTAAAACGGTGCCTCATTTTCGACGAGAGGAGGGGTCTGACTGCTACTAGTCACTCCCCTCTACTGGAGAGTGACTCTGCTGACTCTCACTCTCACTCACTCTTTGAATTCACAACTCACAGCACGCACCGCCAATCAGTTCGTCTTGGCGTCAAGCCCCTTGAGACTCACGACCAGAGATTCCTTTTTTCCAACTGAACTCTTGCGGTAAAAGTCCTTACGTAACGTCCTCTCTGACGAGAAGATGGGTTTATCTCCTATGAATACGCTTGGCTAAGCGTGCGTATCCCACTTATAACATGTTAGTGAAAATTCTTCCTTTTGCGCTATATATTCAAGTCCTTGTCAGCACAGGCTTTGCAAAGCAGATCATGACTATCTTACGTATCTTATGCTACTACGGCCAAGTTTAAGCCTCTTGTATTTCCTGTGTATGTCCTATGTTCATTCTCATGATTTCGTATGACTTCTGCTTGTCGCCTACACAATTCTGTTCTATAATTGTATACACGTATACGGAAGGCTAAAAGCTGTGTGCAGATCGCGGACCGGTGTGCACCTCGGAAATTTGCAAATGGTGTTGAGAATTTTGTTTTGTAGGCGCTGCAATTTTAAGAGGTGTGCATCTTCCGTTAACTCCCAGACCCGGCAAGCATAAGTTACTACCGATCTGATCAGTGCTTTATGGAGTGTAAGTTTAATGTTGGCGCTTAAATGTTTATTTGTTAATAAGGAGTAGATTCTAATAAATATTATGAAGATCTTGGCTTCAGTCATTTCTACGTAATGCAATCTCCATTTATTAACACGGTCGGTGGAATTATAGTGAATGATAAATTGTTAAGTGGTGAAATGAAGCAATTCCGTCGTAATTTAAGGCACTATCCTGGAATAGGCCTTGAGAGTTTTAATAATACCACGAAAACCCTGACACGATAACTGGCTGAGACTAAGCATCTCGAATTCAATGTAAGGTAGAACTGTCCCTGTGCTTAACTAATTAAGCACTATACAATGAACACATACGGAAGAGTGGCTGTATATATCCACGTTTTATTGGCCTCGGCACTAGTTGAAGGTTGAGTGGTCAGATTAACGCTTCGGCCGCTTTACCCCTGGGGAAAATGTGCCCGCCTGGGTGGATCCCACAGCCGGTCTGGACGCTGCGGAGCAGAGAATATTCTTGACCCTACCAGGACTCGAACTCCGACCTCTCAGTCACCCAGGCCGCAGCCAGTTGCAATACCGGCTCCCTCGGATTCAGTGTACATGAATCAATATGAATGGATGTCCTTAGCAAGTGAATGCCCGCATAAGGCTCCATTACGTGCAAAACACTAATGGCTGGCCAAGATAAGAAGCACTGTGTCCATGTTACAGGTTGCTGATGGGACTGCAGACAACACTGCAAGAACTGCGCCTGGCAGACAACCTGCTAGGTGACAACCTCAACCCCATCTTCTCTAGCAGTGAATTCCATGGACTAGGGCGCCTCAGACTCCTCGATCTCAGCGGTAACATCATCAAGGGAATTGAGGAAGGCATTCTCAAGGGATGTGACAACCTTCAGGTATGGGACTCTGCTGTTCTCACACAGTGGCAAATGTTGCATCTTTCACAGTCCCTGTGCCTAAATGTCAACAATTCTGTCCTTTACTAAAATTACTATATGTGACATCTGTTGGCATTTTATCTGAAATACTTAGTCATGAAACTCTTGGATTCCCCCCCCCCATACATTTAAATTACTCTACGAGTTTATATTGTTAAACCAATAGCCTACATTCATTGAGCTATCCAAGCTCTATTTCCTTTAGCTGAAGATATTCCCACAAATTTGCTTCAAACAATAATGTACTTTAAATATAATATAAAGTTTTCAGTGCAGCAATATACACTGTATCACTCTTCCACCTGTTTCTGTCTTTAATCCAAAATTAACTTTTATCTTATTTTAAAATGTTATTACAGCTACGTTTATACTGGGACAGACTTGAAAGGATTCTGACGATGGTGTATACTGTACTTCTTTTGGCTTATTTTGGACCTCAATCACTCCAGTGATTGAGACTAGCTCTTTCTAACGGGCCCAACTGAGTAGGTTTATCCTTCCCTATCCACCTGAAGACGTCTTTTGTCTTTTACATACCAGATGATGGGTGAAGTCCAAAATAAGCCAAAAGAAGTACGTTTATACTATTTCCTAAATGTCATTAAAATCACATTTTATTTTACTGTTGCAGCATGTTTCGGCCCTAAGCAACTGCCACATTGTGTCAGCTTATATGTCAGTTCATTACATGTTACTGTTGCATGCCGTTGTTTGAGAATGTATGCCCACACTTCACTTATGCTACTGTCATACTGTGGCGCCCCTAGGCAGAGGAACAGAGCAGTCAGTTTACTTCCCCTCCTAGAATTCTGTTGCCTAGCCTAACTTTCTCCTGACTCACCCACAAGATATCTGTCAGTGTTCAGGGCCACCCACAGAATATGTAATTTTTAGAAGATGAGTAATCTTAGTGTCAGAATAGGCCAACTCCTGCATAAAAGTCATCAACAAGTTTGACCACAAACAGCAAATATGAAGGCTATGGTTCGTGGTTCTTCGAAGTCTATCCCTTGTTTTCCTTCATATCAGTATAACAGAGGGAAGTATATATTAATTATGAAGTAAGGAATGAGGTAGACCTTGAACAATAAGTAATATCATCTGGTGTTGATTATAATAATCTTTGTCAGGTTTGATGTGTCATTGAAGCAGAAATGAAGTTCGTATACTGTCATTAAATAACCTGAAAAAATTAAGAAATGCTTCAATTTTGTTCAAAATATTTGTCATTCTACATCGTTTCTGAAACCTGAAAGATTAGGCATGGGCAACTATAATTTTAGCTCTGTTTTATATGGGTGTGAAACTTGGTTATTTTACTCAAAGGGAAGAATACTGTTGTATGGTCCATGGGAAGAGGGTGCTGAGGAGAATATATGGACCTAAGAGAGATGACATAACAGATGTCTGTAGCTTGCATAATGAGAAGCTTCAGAATTTTGTACTCTTCACAAAATGTTACAGGCGTAATCAACTCAAGGAAGACAATAAGAAGATAGAACATGTATTGCTCATGGAAGAAAAGAAATAAGTATAGAATTTTATTTTGGAAACCTAGAGGGATGATATCATTTTGGATAGCAATGTATAGATAAGAGGATAACGTTAAAATAAATTTTAAATAAATGTAGTAGTGTGAGGTCTTTGATAAACTAGGGCCTAATGTCAGACTGTTTTGAACACAACAATTAATCTTTGATTTCCAAAGAATATGGGGAATTTCTTAACCATCTGAATGATTGACAACTTCTGAAGAACTCTGCAACATGCAGTTAGTTACCACAGTGTATTGCCACTTATCCCTCCATAAGATTTTTATATTCTTTAGGTAGACACCCTTCAAGGCTGCCAACATATAACACTGCTACAGTATAAAGCCTGTGTGCTTCTCTGTGACACTCTGTCAAGCGGCAAAATTAGTATAGTGTGGTTGCATTTTATGCGAGAGTGCGTTCCTGAAGACCTCGCATAATGCAAGACAAGTTTTGAAGCACATATGTGATTCTCATTGATTTTCTTAATTTCAAACTTTGCACATAAAATGAGACTTTATTAATATATTTTATATCTCGCTATTTCAAATTCACATAAAATGTGACCGAACTGTATGTCAGAAAATATGAGTATCACTGTGATATTGTATAAAATTCTTCAGAGCAGGAACTCAGAATCAATACTCGTATTAGTTTAAGCAACAGAACACCACATCAGATCTCAACCCACAGTTATGTAAAAGCATAACAATATACAACAACAAGTCCACAACAGAATGTCTAAAAGTTTAAGTACGCACACAAGGAAACTACTATAAAAATATATAACACAACTTCATCCTCACAATATATTCTTATTCTTTCCCATAATATTCAACATTATGCCAAAGGATAAAAAATTCTAAATATCCAGTTTTCACCCAAAACAACCACATACAACCACTAGCACCAGCAGTGAACACCTGTATAACACCCATGTCTCCACAAAGGGCAAAACCATTGTCCCTACTCCATCCCACCCATAAATACCTCTAACATATACTAAAATTATTATTAGAAAAATAATAATTTTAAAATAAACTTTATTAATTTAGATAAGTATTTCAATATATTTAAATATTGTAATCCCATATAAAAACTTGTACATGACAAGACTAATAGCAATGGATTCATTGCCCACACATCTGAGTAATTAACATAGATATATTTTACTGTTTATGAATACCTGATGATGGCCAAAATATGTAGCAAAAAAGAACATCTTAATAAACTGTTTTTTATTGACATTTGAGCCTATCAATTACGTATTGAAATGTAGAATTGTTGTGATCGATGGACCAATTTACACAATAGTGACGTACACAACAGGATGCAAAAGTATGAATGAAGATAAATATATCAAGCATCAAGCATGCAAGTGACATGAACAATATTTAAAAACTCTGTTCACACCTAGTAGTATACACTGATATCCATTATGAGGACCAGTCAGTTAAAGCTCCTTAGGAAATCATCATTCCTTATGATTCCTCAACCTAAGAATCGTACAAAACACAATGTGCCTGAGTATGCTGAAGCAGTTTGCACCAATAGTTATCACTGTATGCTGAAGGGTTAAGCACATTGAATCAACAGCTGACAAATAGTTATTCTATGAAGATTACTGTCTTCTGGAACAGGCAGATGTGCATCAGTGTTTCTGAAGAACTTACTGCCTCCATCTTCAGAGTAGAAGAGTGAATCTTGCAACAGTCATTCCAGTTGGTCAGGGGTGTGAGGCTAATATCCTACCATTACTGTTTACTGTTAACTCTCATTGAAAATTACTAACCAAGAGAACCCAAGAGTAGCAGGTGTTCAATTGTGAGGTTAGAGGCACTTCATTTCCAATTTTACAAGTGTTATTGAGACATAAATGTGTCCACCTTAACAATTATATCTGCAATTCATATTCATTCATATTCATATTCATTTGCATTCATACTGTTACAGCTGCAACACTTGAACAAGTCAACTTACTAAATACATCATTGTTAAAAGCTCTAAAATGAAAGAAATACAACATAATACAGAATGTTTAATGTTTCTAGGAGCTACTTCTGGACCGCAACAGTCTCACTGCTGTGCCCAGTTCCTCGCTGAACGGACCACGGGCTCTCAAGGTGCTTTCCCTGACACACAACCGCATTGGTATGACTGCATATTGTTTTTATTGACTCACAACCAATTCACATGAAGTTGACCACATAAAAGGAAAGCACATTTAAAAGATAGTCATTAAGTTCTATTATTAAATTAACCCTCATAAAGTACTGGGTCTGTAATGCGTAGATAATATTAAAATGTCTAAAAGAAATTATGGGAAGGTGGGTACTGGGCATATCTGGCTTTGAATAGAGACTAGTGGCTGGCTCTTGTGAAAATGGCAATGAACTTAAGGGTTTCATAATATATCGGCTACTCCTTGCATAGTTGAGTAACTATTAGCTTCTCAAGAAGGACCCTGTGGCATGGAGCTATTGGTTAGGTCTGTAATGACTTATTGCTGCCCACATGTGTGTTTGTGACAGACACTTGACATCTGAAATTACAACACTCGCCAAAGAGTGTTTTCTGACTCCCCTGGTAAGCATGCCAGCCATCTGCTTCTTGCTGGTTTCTTGCTCAACTTACTGTTCAACTCTAAAAATGGGGAAGCACATGCCTCCAAAACGTTGATGGACTTCTACATGAATACTAGGCATTACAGTTCATCAAGAGAGAAAATAATGAATTTTTCAGTTACTTTTTATTTGCCCTTGGTCTGTGGAACATGTTACAGCATCTGACATTGATAAATAAATTTTGTCTGTGCAGGCACGGTGCAAACAGCAGCCTTCCAGTCCCAGAAGTCATTGGAGAGCCTGAACCTCAGTCACAACCTATTGGTCACACTGGAGGCTCGTTCCTTGGCCAGTCTTAGCCACCTACGTTACCTATACCTCGCACACAATCGACTCATTCGCTTCAATAGTGATGTCTTCCATGGTAAGCAAATGAATCTCTTTCTTTCCCCTCCCCTCCCCTCTCCATTCCTCTTCAAGGAGTCTCATGAAACTGGAAGGGAGTAGCATGTATGCACATTCTTAGCTCTTTAAAGCACACTGATTATTATATGTACCAAGTGCTTGAATATTAAAAACTCTCAATTTCGCCCACAGTATATGATTCTCAGAATAAAAATCGATTATAATAATTACTTAGTAAAAAAAATAAAAAAGTAAAGGTATGCCTGTACCAGGCCGTGAAGGCCCATAGGGTCGTGAGACGTTGAGGGTCCCACATTATCTAGACCAGGCATGTCCAACTTCAAACATGTTGTGATCGACTATTTGGTGTTAAAACTACCAGTGATCTACCACCCCCTCCTATCATCGTACCTCACTTTAAGCAAAAATATTGGTAAAAATAACAAGACACATGATGTTTCATGTAAAAGCAACATACATTGAAAGTACAGACTACTTTAACACGTATTATCCCTTCAAAATCTGAATATAATCATATTATATTACAAGTTAATTTACATGCTTTTCATGTATAATTTCCTTATAGGCCTATGAGATCAACCAAAAATCGTCCCGCAATTGACGCGTTGGACATGCCTGATCTAGACAGTCGGCTCAAAGATGGCGGTAAGGTTGTCAGCCTTATGCGCCGGCCGCGCTTTACTCCCCAGAAAAATTATTTAGATAATTCCTGGTACTCATTTCTGTTAGAGGCTGAGTTGAGCCCAGGGCCATAGTACGGCTGGAAGGATTAGGTTAATTAAAAAAAATCCAATGACCTCATAGGAACTTGAATCCGCGACCTTCTGGCTTGTAGCATAGCCCCTCAACCAACTACACTACCGCGTATCCCAATTACTTAGTAATTGTTTATCTTAACTGCATTAACTTGTTACTTCATGTATTTGAAATTCAGTCAGATTTATGCTTGGCTACAAATACTCTTTTTGTTATAATAATGAAGGTGATTTCAGGAACCTGTGACAGAAAGAAGACTGTGGTTTGTATGCCAGCTGATGCTCTTGTGATGAAAATATCTGGACTGTGACCTAACTATGTTGTGCCTATAAATCGTAAAAATCTACACTTATTAATGTGTTTACATTTTCTAAGCTGGGCCATAACATTATCTGAAGTCTTAAGTATGACCCACATGTTCATGCTGTTACCCATCATGCTTTGTATCCTACACTATAGAGATGGACATGTGCACTTGAACTCCAAATTCATTTGAACTTTGTCTTCAACAGAGGCCAACACTCTCACACACAGTGCATGAGAAAAACACCTTTAAGTTTATGGCTGTATACATTCATTCAGGGACTTAAAGTAATGACTTCTTTTAATGTCAGAAGTTTGACATAAACTGAGTAACTGGACATAAACAAAACGTCTATAAAGCACAAATTCCATAAAATAAACTATAATTTTTGTTATTTTAGGGAGCTTTTAAATTTAAAGTCTGTTATGGACCTTTTTCAGAAGTGAAGTATAGCATTAATAAAAGTTGTTTCTCTTTTCATACACGTGTCATTTTAATGTGTTTAATGTCGCAGTGGCTTTCTCTGCTTCATAACGTGGTCCATGTTACTTATAGGACAGAGCTATAGACTATTTTCAGTTATCACCTGAGACTGTCATAAAATTTCAAACTGAATCCAATGGAGAATTTTTTTAACATGTAACTTCAAACATCAGATAGTCACTGAAATTATATCCATCTATATGTGTCTGTTAAGCACAACTGAAGATCACGCAAAATGATCTAATTTCTATCTTCAGATTGCATATTTATAAGCACTTTGCAAAGAAAATTATTCTCTTTCCTAGAAAATTTAATTTTAACCTTTAATGTCCGAAGTGCCCCATCTGTGCCAGTGATGAATATAGTTGTTGTGGCCAAAGTACCCCGTTTTGTGCAGTCGGGCATTTAAACTCCGCTAGTGGAAGCGCGTGCACACNAAGCCATGATGCAACTGTCTATTCACAACCATAGAAAGGGCAATAATCTCTTGCAGCTATAACGGAAGGTCTTAGCACTAAAGAAGAGTCTCCTCTAGCTCTTTTCCTTCAATAGCCATTCTTTCATTCTTCTGTCCTTTAGTCAAAAGATTCGAGAATCTGAAGGGTGTAACAAGATGTAAATTTTCCCACCAGAGAACCAAATGATTTTATTGCTTCCATCTGTTTTATGACACCAGGGTCTGCTAAAATTTGTCAAGTGTTACCAACAGAAATGAATTTGTAATGCAGAACAACTCTGTGAAGAACTGGGAAAATAATTTTGCAGTACGTATCAAAATTAAAAGAAAAAACTGAAAAAAGAGTATAATTCTTTGTACAAAAATTTTCAAATCTTCTGTTATAATATGCGACACTATGTTCTTTGCTGATACAAACAAAGTTAATACCATTCATTTATCATAAAAATTATGTTAGATGCAGCATTTTTAATCACAATGCTTAAAATTGTTTAAGTGCCCTAACAGGAATGGACATTTAAACTCAGAGTAACATCGAGCATTTAAACGTGCACCAGCAGCAGGCATTTAAGTAAACTCTGGCCAGCTCAAGCTTACTACCATTTCAAAAGTCTGGCGTTTAAAGGTTAAAGTAGCAAATACTAGACTGAAATAATTAAGTGATTAGAAATATTAACTCAAATTTAAATATAGTTGTCAAATTTATATGGTTTGAATCACTGACAAAGCACAAATTAATAAATGAACATGTTGACAATGAGTTACACAGCCGTGTAGTGTTTTAGATGTAGTGGAACTAGTATGCGGTTCACAAAGGCTAAATAGGATGGGGTTCCTATTCAAGTAACTCGGTCACGGCATCTCACATGAAAGCCTTCCAGTGATGCCATCCCAGTTCAGTGGCTTGTGTCTCAACTTCAGAACTTCAGAGAGATTAGGTAAATAAGAAACACACATGCAACAGGTGAATGATGATTCAGTGTTGTGTTACAGGAGCAGAGAACCTGGAACTTCTCGACCTATCAGAGAACTTCATTTCCGAGTTCCCAACCGTCTCACTCAAAACTTTTGGGAGCCTTAAGTTCCTGAATCTATCTTCCAACCTGATTCAGGTGTGTGACCAAAACGTTCACTACCAGTGATCGTGTATTCACTTAGGTAGACTAGATGCGCCTCCTCTATGCCTGGTATGATTTGAAACAGGTTTGTACTGTGAGATGAATGCTGTAGAAAGCAGTAATCTTTCTGATTTGTATTTGGGAGGTGCCTGGCTCAAATTTCAGCTGGATCACTCACCCTCTTGACTGAGAATTTTTGAGGTTTTCATCAGTAACACAAGGTGAATGTGGTGATGGTACCAAAATTAGGCCGCACTTCATTTCCAATTCACTGATCACGCTACTGTTCGATGTTGTACAGTCTGAGCTACTGACAGAAGTGTAAAATAAGGTACAAATCTGCAAAACAGACGGACACGACAATTTGAACATAGCAAATTAATTAACCAATTATTTACAACATTTGTTAAACATAAGAAGACATTATGTCAGATTACTTAAAACTTAAGTATGTAAGATTTGTTTCAATATATATATACAGGGTGTCCCAGGAGGAATGTGCCAAACTTCGGGAGGGTGTTCCTTATGTTAAAGTATGCCGATATAACCCAAAACACCTATGTCCAAAGTTGAACGGTTACGGAGATAATGGCCAGAGAAGTGTCAAACTTTGACCGGGGTTACACACTTGTTGATTACAAAATA